>NC_048304.1:107084917-107308778 GCF_013100865.1 Trachemys scripta elegans | reverse complement strand
CATATCCTTGGTTTTTTAAAAGAGGGACAAATCTTGGGTGCCCTGGACAGCAACTGAGCTTCTGCAGTGCCCACCATAAACCCTGAAAAGGAGCAGGGAATGCTCAGGATTTGGCCAACATTATCTTTCATTAATACTTTGAAAAATGGGCAAGCCAGCTCAGAATAACAGGGAACTGTCTCTCTTTTGTCTCTCAAACTGCAAATGAAACTC
This sequence comes from Trachemys scripta elegans, assembly GCF_013100865.1. Taxonomy (NCBI): domain Eukaryota; kingdom Metazoa; phylum Chordata; order Testudines; family Emydidae; genus Trachemys; species Trachemys scripta. The sequence goes on along the minus strand of NC_048304.1, from coordinate 107,308,565 downwards.
TGAGGTACAAAAAAAAGTTCAGTTAATGTAAGACCAGGAACACATATGGATTATGTCTCTGTACTTTTTTGGGGTTTCGGTGAGTGTCAAAGATGAAATACCGAAGTACCAAAAGAGAATCATAGAATCATAGAAGATTAGGGTTGGAAGAGACCTCAGAAGGTCATCTAGTCCAATCCCCTGCTCAGAGCAGGACCAACATCAACTAAATCATCCCAGCCAAGGCATTGTCAAGCCAGGCCTTAAAAACCATTAAGGATGGAGATTCCACCACCTCCCTAGGTAACCCATTCCAGTGCTTCACCACCCTCCTAGTGAAATTGTGTTTCCTAATATCCAACCTAGACCTCCTCCACTGCAACTTGAGACCATTGCTTCTTGTTCTGTCATCTGCCACCACTGAGAACAGCCTTGCTCCATCTTCTTTGCACCCCCTTCAGGTAGCTGAAGGCTGCTATCAAATCCCCCCTCACTCTTCTCTTCTGCAGACTAAATAACTCCAGTTCCCTCAGCCTCTCCTCATAAGTCATGTGCCCCAGCCCCCCAGTCATTTTCATTGCCNAGCCTCTCCTCATAAGTCCTGTGCCCTAACCCCCTGAACATTTTCGTTACCCTACACTGGACTCGCTCCAATTTATCCACATCCTTTCTGTACTGTGGGACCCAAAACTGGATGCAATATTCCAGGTGTGGTCTCACCAGTGCTGAATAGAGGGGAATAATCACTTCCCTCGATCTGCTGGCAATGCTCCTACTAACACAGCCCAATATGCCATTGGCCTTCTTGTCAACAAAGGCACACTGCTGACTCATATCCAGCTTCTCATCCACTGTAATCCCCGGGTCCTTTTCTGCAGAACTGCTGCTTAGCCAGTCGATCCCCAGCCTGTAGCGGTGCATGGGATTCTTCCTTCCTAAGTGGAGGACTCTGCAATTGTCCTTGTTGAACCTCATCAGATTTATTTTGGCCCAATCCTCCAATTTGTCTAGGTCATTCTGGACCCTATCCCTATGCTCCTTAATATCTACTTCTCCCCACAGCTTAGTGTCACTTGTGAACTTGCTGAGGGTGCAATTAATCCCATCAGACAGATGATATTTATTTGCAGTATTAGGTTCTCCAACAGGAGATCAGTGTGGTGGCTTCCTCTCAAATCCATCTGGGTCACTTTCTAGCCCATATTACCCTGGAAACGGTCTCATCACACAATGTGTCTGGGAAATACAAATAGAATATTATTGCATAGTACTATTTGGGATCACAGTCCTTGGATCTGTCTAATAAAAAGGATACATTTTTGGTAAAAATCCTTCTTAAGACAGCTGCCAATGTTCATCTCCCAACTGTGTCTCAAAATCGAGGGTCGGCAAAAGAATCCTCTCCAAATCCTGTCACTAATCGCATCTGTTGGCTTTGCTATTAGATAAGTCTATTAAGATCTTGAAGATTAAGGACACTTAGGAAATCTTGTATTGAATTAGATTGCAAGCTATGCATTTTATATTAATTGTTTTTATTTTATACACACATCCTTTTTAAAAAGGCTAAACAAATCTATCCTGGAGAATTTGATAGAAAAGTATTGAATTCAACAGCAGGAGTATAAGAGGGTGAGAAAAACCTATAGGAAGAATTGCATTCTCTACTAAATTCTGTATGTTTTCCGAATCATTTCTGAAGACCCAGTTACATTTCTATAGAAAAATAAGGGATGTCATTCCTATCAAATTCTATGGTGACTTATATGCCGGTCCAAAGTTGGGGAGTAAATCAACTGAACGGGGACACCATTGCTTTCCTATTCAATTCTAGCTCCACTTTCTAGCTGTGTCAGAACCTATTTCCCTCCAGTGTGAACTTGTTAGTTTGATTTCCATAAAATTAGGACTGTTGTCCATTTTTCTCAGGAAGGATTGATTTTTTTCCTCACTGGCTTGACTTCAAAGCCATACTTGTTTGTACACTATTGAAGTGCACAAATTTCTTAAAAGGTTCTTAAGGACTGTATAAATTATTGCTAATACTGAAGATTGTATCAAATTTTACTGTTTACTTTTTATATTTAAGAGCTTTCTATGACTCCTTCACTGGGGACCACAGGTAAAACATTTTTCATTTTACAAATATGTACTATTGTAACTATGCCATGCTATTGACGCTTCTGGGATTTCATGGTTATATCTCTGTTCAGACTCTTTTTCTTTCGTAAATTTAGGGCATCATTTAATTTTGCCCTAGGGATTTATCTCCTCCCTATCATTATTTCCCTTTGAATTTGTGTACCTAAAAAAGAGGCTATAGCCCTTAAATCCAGACCCTATTTCCTTTTCCCTGTGAGTGCAAGAGTGAATCTTAAATCAATTAATTGTTTCCAACTTCCTGCCATTTCTCTTGGATCACCGAAAACTCTCTATAGAAATGAATAAAATCTAATGGTATTTTTATTCAATAAAACCTGCTATATTTAACTTTTCCTACCTATTCATATAGTTTCTGCAAATATTACATCTCGGGTCAGATTTAGTTGTACTAAATGCTAATTTCTGTGCCAGTCTGGCCACTTTATCTTTATCTTGCTTCCTTTTTTAGTAAGTGATGTAATTATGTGCCTGACACACTGCAGCTAAAGCCACCATTTTGCTAAAATCAATCAGGAATTGTCATAGAAGGGAACAGTTTTACTTGACTATTAATATTAACCTTTTTACATGAACAGCTCCACCAGGAAATACAACACAGGGACAGAGTACTACATATGGTAAGTCACATATCCTTGGCTTTTAAATAGAGGGACAAATCTTGAGTGCCCCGGGCAGGCACTGAGCATCTGCAGTGCCATTATAAACCCTCAAAAGGAGCAGGGAATGCTCAGGATTTGGCCGATGGTATCTTTCTTCAATCCTTTGCAAAATGGGCAAAAAGGGAACTGACTTTCTTTTGTCTCTCAAACTGCAAGAATACAAATAGCTTATGTCTCTGTACTTTTTTGGGTTTGTGTGAGTGTCAAAGATGAAATACCAAAGTACCAAAAGAGAAGGAGTTTGTTTGTTTATTTATTTATTTATTTATTTGCAGTGTTTCCAGCCCAGACAAACCTGGAAGAACTGGATTTTTGTCCCAGTGTTCAGAAATACATAGATCCAAATTATAATCTGGACAAATTGTTAAATGAAATTGACTGACAGATTTCAACAGATGATGGGGTGTTTGGGTCTGGGTTTTCTTTTGGGCTCACCTGTGGAAAAGAGATTCAGAACTTTAAAACAAAATTGAAATCATCTTAGTTTTACATCTTCTCGTTTTATGTTCTCCAATAGGAGATCAGTGTGGTGGCTTCCTCTCAAATCCATCTGGGTCACTTTCTAGCCCGTATTACCCTGGAAACGGTCTCATCACACAGTGTGTCTGGCAAATACAAATAGAATACAATCGCATAGCACTTGTCTTCTTTTATGTTAGGTAAGTATGAGGAATTACCGGCATCCTAGCCTTCCGAGAAACTTATTTTATTCATAAATCTAGTATCTTGGAATTGCTGGAAATTTCCAAGACAGCAACTGCCTTGGGTCCATCTTTGTTGCACTCAGAGGAGACGGTACGGGCTGGTAGTCTTTTTTGTTGTGGTCAAGAGAGGAATATTCTCACACTCCTAGAGGCAGAAAGATTGTTTGGGTTGGAAAAGCTTATTCCCATGCTAAAAAGTCCTTTCACAATGAGATGGGCAGTGCCAGATAGCAAAATTAGAGTGCTGCCCTCTGCCCCTTCTTTAGACTTGGTCTCTTACTGTAGTCATCCTCGAGGAGCTTGGAGTTCATTGGCAGGCTGTGTGTAGAGCTGGGTGAGCTATTTTGGAAAACTAGCTAATTGGCTGAGAAATGCAAAAGGTCCTCAGTTACTGAACATTGGATTCAGTGGAGAACAAAGTACAGTTAGGGTCTGAACGCAATGTGCAGTAGTTGGAGCAGATAGGCTGCTCCTCTTCCTCCTCCTCAAAGAGGACAGGAAGAACGGCGGATCCATTGAAGGGAAGAGCAGCTCCAGTGCCTACATTTTAGCAAATAAGTAACTTTTCATGGGGCTGCCTTTTGTGGGATTGAGGTGGAAGAATTACATTTCTAGATCAAATAAATCCCTTTGTAAAGTGATATGTGGGAGATTGGGGACAGAATTCCTAGATTTTTGGAATATAAGGATCTGTGCAATCCCTCACCTGGCATCATTGAAAGGACTAATGAATGACATGGAGGTATAAATAATGTGACTATATTACCCGGTTTATAAAACATATGTTGTTAACTTACTTCCACAGTTTGAACTGCTTTCAGGAATTTATTGAAATCTATGATGGACCCCTGTATGCATCCCCCTTACTTGGGAAAATCTGTAATGGGTCAAATCTCAGCTATGTATCATCTTCAAACACACTGACAGTTCTATTACACAGAGACTCTTATAACTCAGGATATGGGTTTTCTGCTTATTATAACTCAATTTTCCCAGGTAAGACTAAGATTTACATGTTTACTATTAATCTATTAATTTGAATTGGAATGTGTGATTAAAGCTTGATTCTTTTTATTTAATAACCATTATCTTTGGTCTGCATTTTATTGGTGGTTAACATTTTATGTTAATTTGAGACCACAGTCCTTGGATTTTTCTAATAAAAAGGATACATTTGAGTAAAAATCCTTGTTAAGACAGCTGCCAATGTTCATCCCTCAACTGTCTCAAAAGCTAGGGTCAGCATAGAAAACTGAGTCAGGGAAAGAATCCTCTCCACATCCTGTCACTGTCGCATCAGATCACTTTGCTATTAGACAAGTCTGTTAAGATCCTGAAGATTAAGGACACTTAGGAGATCTTGTATTGAACTAAAGTGCAATATATTCATTTTATATTAATTGTTTGTATTTTATACACACACCCTTTTTAAAAAGTCTAAACAAATCTATCCTGGACGATTTGATAGAAAAGTATTGAATTCAACAGCGGGAATATAAGAGGGTGAGAAAAACCTATAGGAAGAATTGCATTCTCCACTTAATTTTGTATGTTTTCCAAATCATTTCTGAAAACCTAGTTACATTTCTCTAGAACCATTAGGGGTGTCATGTCTATCAAAGGCTGTGGTCACTTATTTGTAGGCCCAAAGTTGAGGAGTAAATCCACTAAACAGGGACACCATTACTTTCTTATTCAATTCTAGGTCCACTTTCTAGCTGTGTCAGAACCTATTTCCCTCCAGTGTGATCTTGTTAGTTTGATTTCCATAAAGTTAGGACTGTTGTCCATTTTTCTCAGTGAGGATTGTATAGATTATTGCTAATACTGAAGTTTGTATCAAATTTTACTGTTTACTTTTTACATTTAAGCATCTTCTACAGCTGCACCGATTGAAATTTTTGGATGAGAGAGAGGTGGAGAGGAAATGCTATGTTGTTGTACTTCCATGCACCTCACATTCTGAAAGTGAGGTTCCTTTATATGTGATAGGAATCTGGCCTGGAATCACATCTGTTTGTTTTTGTGGGATTTTATTTCATTTTTGAAATCACAAATGGAAATTCTCACATTTTCACTCATGCTCAAGGAAAGAGCCTATATTATACCAAAATATTAGTGTGTATTAACTAAAGAGAAAGGCCAAGGAAGGGGGTGGTGGTGTTTTTTTGTATCTGGATTCAAAATGGCTTTGGTTTGGAGATCATGCTCAGAAACTATGCTAAGAGAGTAGTTTACAGTTTTATTTATCAAAGATGGTTGCTAATTTTGCTTCTTTTTGTTTTGTGGATACAGCTCTTCCAAGTACTCCACCAATCACTATAAATTGTAAGTCTGGTCTTATATTGGCTTTACTGTTGTTTTTTCTGAAGTCTGTGTTAAGCATCCAAACTTTAACTGTGTCTCAGAATCTTTTGAGCTGCCACCAGTTGCATACCCCATCTCCCCAACACACTTAGCTCTGTTAGGGAGACTCCTAGATGAGAGCTTCCTTTTCTTTACATGACTACTCTACTTGCATTTTGACATCTACTGTGGCATTCCGCTCCCTCTGTATTAGGCTCCAGGTTGCCTACACTGTGTTAATTATAACAAGCTCTGGAGGCTGGTGTGCTAACTAAAGAGAGGCCAAGGAATGGGGTGGTGGTGGTGTTTTGTATCTGGATTCAAATTAGCTTCAGTTTGGTGATCGTGCTCATGAACTATGCTCAGAGAGTAGTTTACAGTTTTATTTAACAAAGAGGGTTGCTAATTTTGCTTCTTTTTGTTTTGTGGATACAGCTCTTCCAAGTACTCCACCAACCACTATAAATTGTAAGTCTGGTCTTATATTGGCTTTACTGTTGTTTTTTCTGAAGTCTGTGTTAAGCATCCAAACTTTAACTGTGTCTCAGAATCTTTTGAGCTGCCACCAGTTGCATATCCCAACTCTCCAACACACTTAGCTCTGTTAGGGAGACTCCTAGATGAGAGCTTCCTTTTCTTTACATGACTACTCTATTTGCATTTTGACATCTACTGTGGCATTCCGCTCCCTCTGTATTAGGCTCCAGGTTGCCTACACTGTGTTAATTATAACAAGCTCTGGAGGCTGATGTGCTTCAAACTGAGCTGTGAGCCCAAGCCCATTAAATGCAAAATGGAATCATCTGGGGCCCAGCTGAGAGACAAAGGGACTCTATGAGAGATGTATAAAAGTGTAAGGGAAACCAGTAGAGGAAATGACAGCAGTGTAGAGTGGATTTCTGTATGTGAAGGTTTAAGGAGGGCACTACTAGAGGTCCACGAGGAAGGAGCCAGGAACACACTTGGTGTCAGCTTAGTAAAGAGAAGCAGAGCCTGATTAGGTAGATTCTTTTAAAGCAAACTTTCCTGAACCTTCTTGTGTATGTACCTCTTATTGACCTTGTGTATATACCTTTTTGGAGTATAAGCATGCAACCCTTAGTTGAAATGTGCTCTGAGAGATTTAAACTATTGATGGGCAATCTTGCTTGTACGAAGTGCATTTTCATTTATGTGGAGGTGCTGTGCATAATCAGATTTATTTTATGTATTCCTGTGATCATGCAGAAACAGATGTTGAGGAGTGCAGAATTAATGTATGGTCCAGAACCTCACCCCTCATTTAGGGGGGGTGGTGCATCTGGCGCAGGGCCAAGCTTCAAGCAAACTGCCTGAAGGGGGCAGCTAGGGATTTCCCTGGCCCAGTAACACCTGGCTAGCACAAAACCACCATAACACTCTACTCCACTCACTCCTGGCTCTGGTGTAGAGGGTGTGATGGGAGAGGCTAGAAGAGGCAAGGCCAGAGTACACTGTGCTCTGGTGATCCTCACCCACATAATGGCTCCTAGGGGTCATTACAAGCTGGTGGAAGTTTAAGTGGCCCTTAGGCTTCTGCAACTTGTGCCAAGGCATGTATGGCCACCACTTTCTCTTTCCCCAGCAGTTGTATTGAGGCCTCTTCTGAATAAACAGATTAAATATCTTCACTGGAAATAAAACCAAAAGGAATTCTAAAATATACTGGTTTTTGTTCCTCTTAGCAATAAATGGCTCGTGTGGTGGCTACCTTTCCACAGCTTCTGGATCATTCTCTAGTCCATTCTTTCCTGGAAACTATCCAGTGAATGTAAAATGTATCTGGAGAATAGGAGTCAAGAACAATTATTATATCAGACTCATCTTTAAGCATCTTGAGTAAGTAAAATATTAGGTATTGAACTGCAATTTAGCCTTCAGAGAATTTGATATAAAGTGATGACTTCCTCTTTCCATATTTGTTTGGCTTTTTTTTTTTTTTAAAGATTTTGATCTTGCATAGAAGAGCCTTATAATCTTACTGACCTCTTTAAACTATTTGATTTTGAGTTTTGAAAGGTGTTCCATTGCTTATGTTTCTTCTGAATTTTATTTTATTTAATTATTAAAGTCTCCAATCAACCAAATACAGTAGAAGGTCTGATCTGGCAATCTAGTAGCTGACCAACTTACTACCATGCAAGAGTCTCGTTTGGTCCTTTTTCTCCTTCGATAGCTGGCACTGGAAATGCTGCAGAGGCAACCTACCTCTCTCTGGATCCTATCAAGCAAAGCATTTAAGCACATACTAGTCTATGGGACTACTCTGGTGCTTAAAATTAAACACTTATTTAAGTACCTTGACAGTTCTGGGCCTCTGTGGTCAAGCCATATGTCTCATTTGTGGAGCAGCACTGAATGGGAAATGTTAGCCAACTTTCCTGGTCTGGAAGAACCTTTTTTTTTGGCATGACCGCTTGATGGTGAAAGAAGTCAGGCTAAAGCAAGTGGGGAGATTTTTGGAGTCATCAAAGGGTTTGAATAGCTCACAGGGCAGGGGGAAGCATAGTTTTGTTTTTCTTTAAAAATCTTTTTTAATGTTAGCCAAGCACAGATTCAATGTTTTTACTATCTTTAACTCGGCTAATATGCTATGAGCATTGTATAGTCCGACAAGTTGTATGGGTATTTTTGGAAGAATAAATAAATGTTAGCTACTGTAGCATCGAGGTGACATGGTTTTGTGGTTGAATCCAAACTTGATCTATGTTAGAGAAAGCATTTTCTGAAAGAAAATGCCAGTCCTATATAACAAAGCAATAGTTTGTGAATAAGCTTGATTGTCTACTGCTTGATCTTTATAGTCCCTGTTCTGTAAGTGAGTCTTCAGACTCTGTGGCTGTCAGTACAACACCTTCTACAAACAATGCAATCACATTTAAAAACACATTTTTAAAAGAAAAAAGAATATATACACACCCCTTTGACTTATGTCAAACGTTCCTCTCCAGATCTCACTGTTTGTCTCCATTGCATATCATTCTGTGCAGAAACTGTGCAGAATATGCAACAGAGCTCTAACTGGCAGATCTGGGAGGAGAATTTTGCCATAGATTTGCATTAGTTCACCAAATCATTTTCTAGCCCAAATATTGCTGTTAGCTTATCTTATCAACAAAGGCGTAAGTGTTCACGCTGTTATATATTCATTTAGTACTAGGTTCCTCTGAAGTCTACAGGAATCAGTTCATTCCAACCTCATTTCACTCATTTTGAAAACTATTTTCTAACTCTGATACTGCTTTAGAATAACACAAAATAACTTTATCTCCACAGGCTAGAAGCTTCATATAATTGTGCTTATGACTTTGTTGAAGTCTATGATGGTCCTCTGAATACATCTCCTTTACTTGGGAGGATTTGTGATGGTTCAAATTATACATTTACATCATCTTCAAATACAATGACTGTTCTGTTTTCAAGTGACTTTAGTTATACAAGAAGTGGATTCAGTGCTTACTATGATTCGTTTCCAGAAAAGAACAATGATACAGGTAAGCTCGCCTTAAATATAGCAATGTTCCTATTAGTAAGGTAACAATAAGGACCTGATCAAGCCAGTGAAGTCAATGGAAAAACGCCCATTCATTTAGATCAGCCTGACATTGGATCAGGCTAAATTTAATATCTTGCAGTGTTCTAGCTAAGTTGGTTCCAGGATATTAGAGAGACAAGGTGGGTAAGGTAATATCTTTTATTGGATCAATTTCTGCTGGCAAAAGACAAGCTTTTGAGCTTGCCCAGAGGTTTTAAGTCAGGAACCAGTTGATTTTTAATTATAGTAATGTTTGGATACATATCTAAAATTAATATGAACCTTTCCTTCCGTCTCATCATTTAGCACTGTCATGTTCTGGACAATATATGCGTGCAGTCATTAACAGAACCTATCTGCAGTCATTGGGCTACAATGCTTGGGATGTTTATCTGAATGACTCATCCTGTGGGCCACAACAGATCACGGAAACCTTTGTTATATTCAACATACCTTTTAATGGATGTGGTACAATAAGACAGGTGAGAAATGTACTTTTTATTCATATGTCACTTTTGCATGTGAACACACCTTTAGTTGAACAAAGCAATTTAAATTAGTTTTGAACAAAAATGATCAGTCAAACCATTCACTTTAAAAGGCCATAATTTAGATACAGAAATATTTGTTTAAAAATGCTCATCCTATGTTTGAGGTGATTAGTATATTTGTTGTGCATGAGTTTGTCTAACCACCTGACTGACAATTAGGAGCCCTGACTTTAGAAAAAGAAGATCCTGAGGGGAAATTACAATAAACACAGAACCCGGTCACTTCATATTTGTCAGGATGACTCAAGGTGTTGGTAGCATGGATGGGTGAAGAGCCTTTGACCTCTTGGTCACATTTGTGAATGTTGCCCAAGTCAGAGGTGTCTGGAAAAACTCCATCTGGTAGTGTCATAGGGTGTGCGCTCAGCTACCTTGCATTGCCTGGCCTGTTTGCATGGTCTTTTATTCATGCTATACATACAATGTGTATCTTTAGATTCACAGCACTGCAGAACATAGTATAAGCATGTGTCAGGAAGAGTCTTCCATCCAGCTTTCTCTACCTCATCCAGCTCACTCTCTGAGCTCCCCACTTCCTGTTCCTGCCAATTATGTATCATCCCTTATCGAGCTAATTACCCAGATAGCCCAATCATTGCCCCCAAGTGTCAATTTCCACCATAATAGGTAAATTGCCTCCAATTTAGCCCATAATCTTCTTTGTTAGGCAATTACCTACAAGACCATGGTGCTACAGCTAGAGCTATGTCTATACTACGCACCTTTTAGTGACACAGCTGTGCCACTACAGCCATGCCACTAAAAGGTGCACAGTGTAGCCGCTCTTTATCGGCAAGAGAGAGCTCTCCCGCCGACAAAATAAATCCACCCCCAACAAGAGGCAGTAGCTTTGTTGGCAGGAGAGCTCTCCCGCTGACAAAGCACTGTCCACACTAGTGCTTTTCGTCAGTAAAACGTTTGTCATTCGGGGGCGGGGGATTCACATCCCTGAATGACAAAAGTTTTATCAACGAAAGTGCAGTGTAGACAAAGCCTAGCACTCTGTCACAGGTAGACAGTGGACAAAATCCCCTTGAATTTTAGGGGAGAGGGTAATATTTGAATCCCTAAACCCTAACTCTTTCTTTTACAAGTCCTGGGAAGATGTACAACCAGAAAGGACTGCTTCTTTGGTTCTGTTTCAGATGTGGCCAAAATCTGTCAAAAGGAGACAAAGGGGGAGAAATCTACCTCATCCCTAAAAGTGGCCCTTCTGTGTCAGGGTTGAGACCTCACTGTAGAGGATTGGGGGAAATCAGCTATCATTCTGTGGATAAACAGAGTAGCTTAGACTCCAGGACTGTCAGTTGGCACCTTTCACGAGCAACAAATTCATTCTAAAATCAAAACACGTAAAGAACACTTTGACTAAATGTGTACATCCTGGCCATGGACCACTAAGGTGTGCAAATGTAATTCATCTAGTACGTAGTTTACACACTATTGTAGAAGGGACATTAATTGAGCAGCAGGTGCTAATACAGAAGTTGAGCAAAACTAATAGTACAATGTTTCTTTTCTTATGTCATTTTGATAAAGCACCTACATGAATTAACCATCAGAAGTGTACGTTGAGTAGCTAGAATACTACTATATAAAAACAGATAGTGGCCTGAACAAAAATCCCTGTAATTTGGGTGCTGAAGATAAATCCAAACTTTGTCAATAGGCCCTGTCTTTATAATGGACTGAACAAAACTCCTATATCTGAACTACCATAGACTTTGGGATGTCTGAAATCCAGATCCAGAACTGACTTTCATAGCATGAACTGATCTCTAATAAAATAAATAGAAAAACAAAGTTCAGTGAATTTATAAAAGTGCCTTCAGAGAACAGGTTTTATGTTAGCTCGGGGAGCTCTGCTACACCTTGTCTTAAAAGTGAATTTATGGCTCTTGCTCTTCAGATTAGTGACAAATTCGATGTGTTCCAGAGCACTTGTATCGCCTTCAAAGGTAGTCACTTGTTAGACCCTGCCGGTGAGGGTTAAGGTGATCACCAATAGTGTTATGCCAAACCACAAAATACATATTAACCAAAAATGTGCAAACTCCCCATTCTCCTGGAACGTAGGAGGAATTGAGCAAGAGAGAAGCAGTGGTGCTTTGACAAGAGATTCTAATCAGTGGACTAAGGTGTGCATTTTACTAATGACTAAATTTTTCAGTGGGCTGTTTATGTCAGAACCAAATTAAAGGTGCAACATCAATTTGAAAATCCTGTTGGAAAACTGTATACCTAATATGTTACAAGTAAGTGAAACCTGAGATTACGCAAATGGGGTGGGGGAGAATATATCTATTTTTTTCAATTTGTTTGCTTTCTGCATTGGGCAGAATTTGTGTATAATCAATGTTCCATGGCATAGTCGGTCCCTTTCTGAAAAGACCATAAACATCAACAAAGAAGCAGAAAAACTCTTCTAATATTTTTAAGTAATTAGAAGCAAAAATAAATAAATAAATAAATTAAAAAAAACAGAACATACTATTTAAAGAGTGTTCTTTGGGAAACTAGATTTAAAAAAAATTAGCTAGTTTTTAAAAAACTCAAGTTGACAGTGTCTTTTTACAAAATCAATTATTTCAACTGCAATATTTTGAAACATTTTATTCTCTCATATTTTCACAGGTGAAAAATAACACTATCACCTATTCCAATGTAATCAGAACATCTCCTTCTGGTTATATTATCACAAGGGAAAACAACTTTCAGTTTCATGTTACCTGCAAAATGAACCAGGACACAATGGTAGAAATAATGTACGTTGCCAAAGGTGCTATTGACATACGTGAAACCCAGCATGGAAGATATGACGTGAATATTTCATTTTATGAATCATCAAATTTCTCAAATCCAGTTTACAATTCCCCATACTATGTTGACTTAAACCAGGATTTATTCCTTCAAGCCACTCTCTACAGTTCCGATTCCGACCTGGTGATTTTTGCAGACACGTGCATGGCATCTCCATATTCTGATGACTTCACAAACCTGACTTATGATTTAATCAGGAATGGGTAAGGACTTTTAGTTATAAAGAAGTTATACCTAAAGTTATACATGTATCTTTCTTTCTGCTTTTATTGCTTGCATTGCAGCAGTAAAGCAGACATATTTACTTTGATTCGTCCATGTGTGTTAGTGGAGCAATTCTGATTTATTTTGGTTTTATTTTTTTGTTACAGATGTGTAAGAGATTCCACCTACAGCTCATACTATTCACCAATGGGATACATTGTTCGTTTCAAATTCAATGCCTTCAAGTTTCTCAACAGACATGCTGCCATTTACTTGCAGTGCAAGATAGTTGTATGCAGGGCATATCATTATTCTTCTCGATGCTATCAGGGATGTTTAGCGAGGCGCAAGAGGGATACAAGTCCTTACCAGGAAAAAATAGATGTTGTTGTGGGGCCAGTCCAGCGTAAAAAAGAAACCAAGGAGGACAAAAAATCTGGTAATTTATTTTTATGGCCTTTTCTCTTGCTGTATCTGTTAAGTATTATTTTACAATATCATTGTGGGGGGAAAAGAACTAGGTGGCCTTCTTTCTGGCAGCCAAAGTAACATCGAAGGCCCAAGTTCAGGCCCTCTGACAGAAGCTGACTATACAGACAGCCTTTACATAGAACAGTACAGGCCAGGGCCTGAACAAAACTAAGCTGTACAAGCCCCTGCCAAATACAGTCATGGGCTATGACCAGAGGAGGGAGGGGGAGGAAGCAATGCAATAGGCCTTAGCAACAGAATAACTGCTTGTTTATGAAATACATGATAACTGCCTGTCTGTAAGAACATGATAACCGCTTGTTTATAAAACATAATAACTGCCTATATGATGAAATTGCTTCTAATAAAGGTCAACTTCCCCTATAGTTCCAGCTATCTGCCAACCAGCTAATCATATATCATCTTTGGGCATCCCGTAATAAACCCTTATGACCCCGGAAAAAAACAATATGTACCCTGATGAGAACAACACTCCAGCTGGTGCTAAGTACCACCCAGGTCGGAAACCACCAAGAAACCCCCCACACACACACACCCAATAAGCACCCAATTCTCGTAAATAATGAGGGAGCTACCGGGAAAAAGGGACAGACCCCTACTCTTATTTTCGCATAAATGACGTATTATTTGTACAATGCTTGCGATTTGATGGAATAAAGGCAGCCTGCGTGCTGTGCTAGGTGTGGTAGTTTTCGGACTGCTACCCCAACGCGTTGGTATGTTTTGCAATAAACTGGCCTCAGGCTTGAGTCTGTGAACTAAAATCAATGCGTGGGTGACTTTTTCCACGACACATTTAAGTATCACATTTCAGTATGTCATATTCTTTGCCTGCTTCCTTATCATGAATTCTGAACAGGAGTGTGCTAAGGGACAAGCCTTTTTCTTTGTGAACGCAATTTGATGGGGAAAAGGAGTTAATTATGAAAGTATCCAGAAATTTTTCAAGCATCAGTTATTCCCGCAAAAAAATCTCCACCCTACTGTCAGTTTATGTCATAAAATGATTACATGCTGATCATCTGCTTTTCTTTATAATGCCTTCTCTAAACAAATCTGTAATGTGTACTTTTTCCTTCTTCAAATCCCTCTTCAAGACCCAATTCTGCTTTGACAGCTAGAAAAACCCAGCGTTGGCTGTGCTATTATTTATTGATGAACTTAAATTCAGATTATTCAGAAACATCAGTTTAGCTCACCTCAGCTTAGATACACCTATTTGCTTAACTGCAGTTTGTATTGCTTTCACCCTGGTCTCTCACTCTCTCCTTTTCTTCTGTTTGTTACTCACCTGTTACACCTTGTTTCACATTAATTAGCTTTTTGGTTCAGAGGCCTTATCTTCCGAGTGTTTGCATAGTGCATAGCATAATGAGAACCCAGTCCTAAATGGAGCTGTAGGCGTTACAGTAATGCAACTAATAATGGTGGTGATCATCATTGTTATAAATGTGAATGGACTTGTTTACAGACTTATTCATGATTACAGAAAATAATGGTGTACTGGTCTTTTACTGTAGGATAAGAGCAAATGCTTGATCAAAATATTGGCTTACAGGGGAAACAAACATCTCTCAGAATTGGTAATAGGGCATTTCATTTCACTTTCACAGATGCTAGTTCAAATTTAGTCTGAACCTCTAGCCCCTGAAAGTTGTTACCATTTGATTGCTTGTCAACGGGCTGTGTAAAATAAATTGGTGGCCTTGGTCTGGGTAATTACATTACAAACACCATCAACAATTGGAACTTTTGTGATAGTCCTCAGAGACCTCATGATGCTAATGAGCACAGACTGAGCTATCGTCTTACCCCTAGAACTGGTTGATGGTCTTCCAGGTCGCGGTTGAGACACACTGACAAAGCAATGTGAGATATTGGCATTGCTGTTGTTTTGTGTTGCACCTAAGCATAAGATGTTAAACTCCAGAGTTGTCTATCGGTCATTTTTAACATATGCTGCATTTGCTTGTGCTATTTTACTTTAACAGACATTAAACAATTTGCTCTTGTTTTCAAAACTAAATTTATCAGTATGACACTTTTGGTCAGACTATTATGATTCTTAATGGCAATGAATTTTTTACCTTTAAATCTCAACGGTGTCCTTGATGCTCTATCACTCTAGCACCTCCTATGTATTTATGTACTGACAAAAACTGTAAGATTAAGTCAGATAAACTCTCTCTCTCATTTACAGATCCACACAAGAGAGAGTTTCTGGAAAAAGACGACGTACACAGCCCATTTGTTCTTGCCACTCTGCTCTTGGCAGGAGTTGTTTTGGTTCTCACTGGGGCCCTTTTGAGAAGTAAACTGAGGAGAAGAACTGAGTATCAAGTGCTATGAGAGTATCCCAAGGCATCACATGAGGTGGCTCAGCCTCATTCTTTCATGAATGTATTCAATGTCGAACATTTGCACAATGATTTAATAGATAACATAGTAAATTAAAAAGGAAAGTACTTGGCTTTCAAAGGTCAACAATAAATGTACAGAACATGCTCTAATATGCAGAGATGTGTTCCACTAAACCTGATTTGGATGCACTTTAAATGAAGAGTCTCAAATAGGGCTTGAGGAAAATAAATCTTCAGTTTTGTGTGTGCAGACAAAAGTGCATATGCACCAATTGTACCTGCAATATCTTGCCTTCGTACACACAAATGGACATGGATATGTTCAAAGTGGGTAACTGTGCAGGCAGTAGATGGGTACACAATTATTTGATTCTTGCAGCATTTGGTGATTTCCTAACATGTTTAGTGTATTTGTATTTTGGTTACAGTGATCAGTCTGAATATGTTTGGGAAGGTTTTGACTAGGTCAGTTGTAGAGAAAGGACAGCTGTGAAACTCCGATCTGGACATTGGGGGTGTTGAGTTCTGTGGATTCAGGTTGGGGCCATCTCTGCATTTAACTAGCACAAGTAAGTGTATTTCTCTAGAAGTAACATGAAAATTCCTGCCCTTGTTAATTTAGTAAACAGTTGATTAAAGTGATACATCTTGAAATCCAACAGTTGTTTAGCATAGGGATGTATATTAAGTTTTTATTATACCTAATTAAACACATAATCAATCAGTATAAATAGTTTAAAATATAATAAATGTAATTACAAATGAAAATCTGTATGAGTGTATTTTGTTTCTGATTAAGATGCAAAACCGACATCAAATAAAATGCTAAAACTCTGTCAATGAACTGTGTGTTTATTTTTACCTTAGATAGGGAAAGCATGGCATTAGATAGAATTGCATCTTATTTCTTTTTAGGCTAAATCTGCACTCCACAACTAAGCCATCCACACACAAATAAGTCTGATTCAGGTCAGCAAGCAATCAAGACTTGGGTCCTCGGACCCTGCTAGGAGGATGGGAGAAAGCCCGAGTCCCATTTTGACTCTGGTCCAAGCCCTGTCATTTTGCAGAGTGGACTCATGTCAAAAGGTCTGCATAGTCCAGCATGGATGCATTGGCACTGAAACCCGAGTCCATCAATTGTGGACCTAGGTTTACAATGCAGTATGGATGCTCAAGCTCTGACTTAGTGTACAGTGTAGACATGTACATACATTTTATTAATGTGAATTTATAGCTACTTTTCTACCACTAATCCCCATTTAGGTGCAATAATCTAGTATCTAATAAATGTAAAAAAAATAGGTAAAAACATTCACGTTATAGATCTGCTTTGAGTAGAGGAAAACCACGCCCACAAGGGCAGTATTCTCTCTTTCCCCTACATCCAGCTATGGTCTGACATTTTTGTTGCTCATGGTCTAATTTAGGCCCTGATTTCTATAGGGCTACTCTTGTGTGTAAACATTTTCAGGAGGGGCATAAAATTATAGGCTCCTCTGATCTGGGACCTTGTCTGCTTATATGCCTGTAAAGCACAATCCACAATAACAAATGGCTAATTCCTGCAGCCTTTACTTGAAGGCTCTGAAGACAAGTTTTTCATGCAGAATATGGCCCAACATTTTAAATAAAAAGTTCATTGATGCTTATTATGAAAAATCCTACGCGCCAACTTCCCACACTATGCACTGTGCAGAACTTTCAGATGGACTGAATATAGTGAGTAGGTAGCATGATGGTAAATGGAATTCAGTGTTGACTAATCATTGTTAGCAGAAAAATCTCTGATCAAGAGTGAATAGGTGCACATGTGCATATCAACATGGAGCACCCCTAGGGACAAAATATCTTGAATTCCATAAAAAGCAACAGAGGGTCCTGTGGCACCTTTAAGACTAACAGAAGTATTGGGAGCATAAGCTTTCGTGGGTAAGAACCTCACTTCTTCAGATGCAAGAGACTAACACGGCTACCCCTCTGATCTTGAATTCCAGTTACTGTATAAGGTAGGCAACCTCTCCATTTTAACAAAGAAAGAACTGTGACCTAGCAAAGAAAGCACTTCAGGATATTGGCTCATTGTGATTAAAATCCGTGTTGAAATCTACT
Source organism: Trachemys scripta elegans (assembly GCF_013100865.1). Taxonomy (NCBI): domain Eukaryota; kingdom Metazoa; phylum Chordata; order Testudines; family Emydidae; genus Trachemys; species Trachemys scripta. Next base: position 107,290,622 of record NC_048304.1, on the reverse strand, counting down.
CTAGACTGGACACAAGTGAAGCAAGTTCAGAAATCTAACTTCTGATACATGTGCCATGCTCCTGCTGATGTTAATTTAAGCTATGTGTGCACATTGAAGAAAGAATGGCCCCCTACATGTAGGTGGATCAGGAAATTATATGGTACAATAAACATATTAAGATAACTAAAAAATGCAGTTACTGTAAAACATACCGTTTGCCAAGTAGGGATCTCACTGTAAATAATAATAGGTCTACTGAAACAGTTCCTCTGTACTGATTTCTTGCAGGCAATGAAATATCAAATTCCATAGCATACCCCTAAGTAATTATCAACCTGTAAACTCTGCAGAACATTTAATCAGATTGACTAGACATCCAGTCAAATTGGGTACCAAGCTGATCTTGGTACTAATTTAGGATCTGCTCCTTCAGTCCTTAACATCATTAGAAGTTTTGCTGTCTAGGATAGCAAGAGCAAGCCCTTCAATCATTAAACTCCTTCATACAATGAAACTAGTTTGTCATACTGGTGCCATGTTTACAATCCAAGGAATAGATTCTCTGAGTTTTAGATAGCTTTCCTTTTGTTTGTGTTTATTCCTATGTTGTGAACCATAGAACTATCTTGCCTATGGGTTCGAGTTTAAAAATCAACATTCACACTGACTGAATTGACGATATTTTGTCAAGTTACAGTAACTATTAATATTAAGTTTTAGATTCTGGGAATAATTGAGTTTTAGATTATTTAGGGAATAATTGAAACATCCCGGAGACATTGTTCATTTTTTAGAGTTTTTATATATATTTTTGATAGTTTAATCCCTGTCTTGTATAAGGGCTTCACTAATGTATTCTGGAGATTGACTATATATAGCAGAGGTGCGGGTAATTACATACAACCCCACTGGCTTCATTCAATGTGTGGTTATGGCCTAGTGCTTTCAGGTATGGGAGTGTTTACGCTAGGCTACTGTACTCCTTTTAAATTTATTCTTGGTTCTACAAATTTTTGCATCAGCCAGTTATAAACTAGCTTAACATAAAAAAATTAACAAAGGTGCCAACCTGTAATATTTTTCCTTTGTTTTTTCAAAGAAATGAAACTGTGACTGATTAAAGGAATGAACAGATGTGAATGTCGTGTTAGCAGGGCTTAATTTGTGCTGGGGCTTGCCAGAGCCGAGCCCCAGCACCTCTAGCCTTAGCAGTTCATAGCCCTGGCACCTCATGGCTGGCTGGGTCAGTGATGAATGTAAAAAATTACTTGATCCTCGGCACCTCTTTCATTACAAATTAAGGGCTGCATGTTAGTGTTTATTCCAAAGAAACCTGGGGATCAGTTTGTCATCATTCCTATGACATGAACGATGCTGAAGTTGTGTGCAGACAGCTAGGATGCTCACAGGCCATTTCAGCACCAGGAAATGTCTATTTTGGTCAAGACACCAGAAGTAGTCTCCTGGATAAAGTGCAGTGCGAAGGGAATGAATCCTACCTGTGGAAGTGCTCTCACAGGGGGTGGTACAGACATAACTGTGGTCACCATAAAGATGCTGGTGTCATTTCTTTTATGCATGTTAAGTATTTACTATCGTAAATCAATTACGTGTTGAGTGATACGTTAACATGTTATGGGCAAACATATTAGCTGCATGAAGCTAGTCTATGTAATCTTCTTTGAGCTCTGGAAATTGAGATGCATTTCTGAATCATCGGAATCTTTGTTAATAGCATCCTTAATCCCTGTATTTGGACTTGTGGAGGCTACTCATGTTGGACCTCCAGTTTATCTGAGTTCCCTGATGACTCTCCTCCACACTGGACTTTTGTCCCACACTTTTACCACACTGTCCTTCCCACCAGTCCCAGGCCTGGCTCACTCTTCATTTACTGCCTCAGCTGCTGGTCCCAGGCTGCTGAATGCCTGGGAATAGGAAATCCTGGGACAGCAAGTTTCTACAGTTGCAAAGTCATAGTCTTATCTTTCAATTCTGCCATATTCTTCACAAAGCACATTCTTCTCCTTCCTTCCAGAGTTCAATGCTCACAAAACCCACCACCTGTTTGCTGCCTTACTCTCCTCTCTCAAACCCTTCTTCTCCATTCCCTCTGCATAGGTGATCTCAACAAAATGACGTGTGTCAAGCTCAGTGTGACCTTCCGGGATTCCCCTCTCCCATCACCCTCCCAACATTTTCTCTTCCCTATCTCCAATTTACCCTCCACTTCTAGCCCCTCAGCATGTTACTTTCATCCTTTAACCTCCAGCCTACTAATTTTCCTTCCACACTACCACTTTAACTCCCTCATACCAAGCCTTTCCCACTCATCTGGCTCATTCCCCTCGCTGTACAAACCTGTCCTGGTATCGTCCATCCTTAACTGACCCTGTCTGTCTCTCTGATATTCATTCCTATCCAAGCCCTTGTTCTAGGCCTGCTCAGTCATCTGTTGTAGCCAAGAAGCGCCTGGTTCTAACTGTATCAGAGGGGTAGCCNGGCAAGGGGCTCTGATCCTGGCTCTTGCTCTTGTTCCCTGGTTACTGCTGACAGGCCCTTGCAATCAGATGAGTACAGCACTGCCCACTATCACTTCATATATGGCTCTACATCTATTGTGGGTAAGGGGATTATGCTCCATGCTACAGCTCTTGTGGTTAGAGTACTCTGGGCTGGGTCTACCCACAGTGATTCCATGTAGGTCATCCCTTAACAAATAGATGCAGACTTCAGTGTTTCCTTGGCTCGCCAACTCAGGAGATATAAGCTCTTAAGCCCAAGCGGTTGAGAGAGCAGTTAGAACCAGTAAAAAGCAACAGAGGGTCCTGTGGCACCTTTGAGACTAACAGAAGTATTGGGAGCATAAGCTTTCGTGGGTAAGAACCTCACTTCTTCAGATGCAAGAAGTGAGGTTCTTACCCACGAAAGCTTATGCTCCCAATACTTCTGTTAGTCTCAAAGGTGCCACAGGACCCTCTGTTGCTTTTTACTGGTTCTAACTGCTCTCTCAACCGCTTGGGCTTAAGAGCTTATATCTCCTGAGTTGGCGAGCCAAGGAAACACTGAAGTCTGCATCTATTTGTTAAGGGATGACCTACATGGAATCACTGTGGGTAGACCCAGCCCAGAGTACTCTAACCACAAGAGCTGTAGCATGGAGCATAATCCCCTTACCCACAATAGATGTAGAGCCATATATGAAGTGATAGTGGGCAGTGCTGTACTCATCTGATTGCAAGGGCCTGTCAGCAGTAACCAGGGAACAAGAGCAAGAGCCAGGATCAGAGCCCCTTGCCCAGTCATGGAGCAAATGGCAGGAACATCCAGAGCTAGCCACCCAATTAGGGGCCAGCAGCTCACCCAGCTGATGGCAGGAATCAACCTGATCATCCATCCAGGCCAGGCCAGGCCAAGCCAAGCAGCAGCCAGCACCAAGAGCAAACAGCCTGACCCCAGCCCTACCCCCAGTCCAGGAAAATGAGCAATTGGGGTGGAGCCTCCAGGAGATATGACTGCTCCCTATAAATACATCAGAGGGATAAATACCAGGGAGGGAGGGGAGTTAAGTGCCAATGTGGATGCAAGAACAAATGGCTATAAACTGGCCATCAACAAGTTTAGGCTTGAAATTATATGAAGGTTTCTAACCATCAGAGGAGTGAAGTTCTGGAACAGCCTTCCAAGGGAGCAATGGGAGACAAAAAACCTAATTGGCTTCAAGACTGAGATTGATAAGTGTATGGAGGGGATGGTATGATAAGACTGCCTATAATGGCATGTAACCAATCTGCGACTGCTAATAGAAAATGTAAACATGGAAAACATGTCTCTCTGCTTACTGGCATTCATTTTTTCCAATATGTTGAAGATACATTCCTAAGGCTGGTGAATGGGGAGAACAGGTGTGCAGACCGTGTTGAAATTTATTACAGCAGGTGCTGGGGATCAGTATGTGATGATGGCTGGTACAGGAGAGAAGCACAGGAGGTGTGCAGACAGCTCAGCTGTGGAAAGGGCAAGGCCATTTTGGTCAAGGCTCAGGCTGAGTTTTCCTAGATGATTTGCATGTAGAAGAGAGAAGCCCTTTGTGTGGATTGTTGTCACAGAGGGTGGTTCTTGCACAACTGTGACTTATTAAATTCCAGAACAGATAACACTGGAATCCTCCTGATGGTCACAGTTTGCTTTATGGCTTGGTGCCAAAATAAGTGGCTTGACTTTCACAGGTACAGAGCATAGGGAAGCTCCCACTGATTTCCACGTAGGTGCCTAGTGACTACTATGAATATATGTTCCTCATTGCAGGTACCTATGTTTGAAATTTTGGGGCTTTACTGAGGCTCAGCGATCTGTCCTTGCAGATCCAATTGCAAGATCATAGCCAAAAACATGTTTTGTTTTCTTTTTAAATGAATGAAAAACTTGGATAGTGCAGTGGAAAGTTTTTTAGTGTGCATCAGTGTATGTGTTAACCAAAGCACTCGATCAGTGCCCTCCATATGTCAAACTTCAAACAGGCTTTCTTTGTTTCATGAGTGTTTGGTATATTTCTCTAAGAGGTCTGTTGTTATAGGAGACAAGGAAGCTGTTATATGCCAATGCTGCAAAGATCAGTTGAAATGTCACACGAATGGCTTTCCTCTGCGGGAAATCAAAACTTATCTGTTAAACTGAAACTTTCAAATCTTTTAGCTTTTTATTATATTAAAATGTAGATAAAAATTTTAGTAGATTTTTGGCAAGAAACTAGCTCCTTAAAATATTATCTGCCAGAAAATAAAGATTGATCAATCTTCCCCTAATCTTTTTCCTTTACAATTGATATGGGAATTATTTGCTCTCCAAGAGCCTAATTGTGTGAAGCCCTGAGTGCCTCCTGCAAAGTGCTGATAGTCCTCAGTTTCCCCCCATTGAAATTGAAGATGCTCCAGCAGCTCATCTGGCACCACCCATTGCAGGACCCTAAATGCTACTTCCAGAAATCAGAATAAGAATAATACTGAATAAGAAATATACAAGGGTAGGTCTTTAACATCATTGTTGGAAACATCTCCTAGAAGACAACACTGGCAGGCATCATCCCATAGCAGTTCGACTCAGAGGGCTGGAGTCTTAGCCAGTGTAAACCAGTGTCACTTCATTTACATCAGTAGAGTTCCATTGACTTACATCAGCTGAGGGTCTGACCAGTGGGGTCATTTCAGAAAAAAATGGAGTCTGAGTGGAATGAGTGTTGCTTTCCTAATGACCACAATCAAAGTTGGAGGCAGGGTAGTGGAAAACATAATGGAGCATATAGACCTATGAAAAGTCAGGGAGCGCAAACCAAAGTCAGGGTGTTTTTTGTACCTACCCACAGTGGGACTCTAGATTCTGGTTCATTTTTGCTCTGTAGGAATAGAACTATAGGAAAATGGAAAGGTGGAAAATTTCCCAGCTTTAAAATATCCCTTTTCTCCCTGAGTACGTGTCTCAAGCTCCCATTGATGTAAGTAGCTGTTATCTGGGAACACTGAGGAGAGGATCTAACTCTGTCTGTGGAAGAAGAAATTATTTTAAAAAAATTAAGATGAACTAAAAACAGTTATTCTAAACAAACTTTTGTTTTAAATGTTTTAAATGTATCCTATAACGCATTTATTTTGTAAGAATCCATTAAGTTAAAGAACAAAGATCAAATTGCACAGCACACTCCTTTAGATTGACACGTATATAAATTCTGAAACATGTTTCTTTAGATTCACAGGAAACCCAGTCACTCTTTGATGGTTTAACTCCTTCTTAATGAACTTTTCTCAGCCCACAGAAATGTTGCATTAATTTACTGAAAAACAAAGTGTCAATTACGTTCTTTTTTCTTTCCAAGAAATGTCACCGAGACTGACGAATGGAAGGAGCAAATGTGAGCGTCATATTGAAATATATTGTAAAGGAAACTGGGGAACAGTCTGTGATGACTCCTGGGACTTAAATGATGCACAAGAGATGAGCAGGCCATTTCAGCACCAGGAAATGTTTACTTTGGTCAAGGTTCAAGAAATATTCTCCTTGGTGACGTGTAGTACCAAGAGAATCAATCCTATCTTTGGCAGTGTTTGCACAAGGGCTGGCCCTCATAAAGCTATCTGCATGATGCCAACATTGTTTGTTCTGGTACAGTCTGATTTCACTTATAAGGGAAATAGTCTGGTTTTTTTCAAACTGATTTTAATCTGAATTCCATTTTTGAGTATCATTAGAGGAAGAAATGCTAAATTGCTTGTTCAATTAGTCATTTCATTGAGAATATTCAGGCTTTTAACATTTTAGACTAAATCCTGAGCTCTTTATTCAGGAAAGACTTCTATTGATTACAATGGAGACTTGCCTGGGTAAAGACTTCAGGTTTTGTCCAAAAGCATTTGTGATTTTTCCCTAAATTCCTTATTTTACTGTAGTGAAAGCAGTGTTTGTGTTTCTAGGTTGAATAATAGGCCTCATTCCCCATTCATTGATATTAGTGTATATCAGGAATATCTCCTGTGAAGTCAATGGAGAATCAGGCCCATAGAATTAATGTCTTTTTCAATGGGACTGGGACTGATGACTCTTTAATTAGTTTTTCACTCATTTATGCGCTTTCTACACTGCTAAATTGCTTCTATTTAAGGGCCTAAATTGGCCTATAATTTTTTTAAATCGGTAATATATTAATTGCTCATACTTAGAGGTGGGTCTGAACCAAAAGCCGAGGTAATAACTCCCCTCAAAATTTCAGGAAATTAAGATCTGAACCCAGATTCAGACTTCACAGCTGGCCCCATCTATATAATGAACCAAACAAAACCCCTTACCTGTTTACTCTGGTAAAGTTTAGATCAAGGTGCAAACTGGAGCTTGGGGCCATCTTTACTCATGATCATGCTACACTCATTTGTGTGCACTGATTTTACTGTTGTCAAAATCTAAATAAAGGAAACTCAAAAAGTAATATGTGTTAAAGCTCTCTCTACTACACACTCCTAATCTCCATTGGTTATGCTACATAACTAGAAAGCTATCTGTTTGGATGGTAACTCTTAAAATATGTTGAAAGCAATCAGTGGGGCTAATGAGACTTTTTGTGACCCACCTAACACTACATGCTGAGATCAAAGGCATTCACTGAAAGCAGGGTAACCCTCTTTATTAAATGTACACCATTGTCCAGGTAAACATGAGACCAGGAAAAGAGCCAAGAGTTTAGCGTATGCCAATATAAATGAATCACTTTGGTATAAAATCTTACTTAAATCAAGTTGGTTGAGTGAGAGGATGAAATGAATGGTAACACTGTCCACTCAGCCAAAAACATTGATGCCAATTCATATCAGCATACCAGTCATCTGCATAGCAAAAGAAAGAGTGTTATCTCTGAAGGTGTTTCCCCCTGACATGGTGGACTTCCAATGCTTGTAGGTGGTGACACACCCTGGCTATGGACACACACCTTTGGGAATGGAAAGTTGGACACAGTTCAGGCCACAATAAAGGACATAATACCTAAGGGTTTCATCTACCTTTCCTTAAATGTTTGCACCTGCTTAAGGACATTTTCGATAGTGACCAGTTTTTTTGTTGTCAGTTTTATTTAATCAACTTTTGTTTTATCCCTTTCTCTATAGATTCTTCACTCTGCCAATATCTTTTTTTATCTGGGCTGAATGTAACAACTGTTAAATCAGGGCTAATTGCTTTTAGGCACCTAGAAGAGAAAAGAAATTGAACTCTGCCCTTCTAGGAGACTGACTAACAGGTTCGGTAATGGCTTGAGAAAGAGGGTAGGTGAATGCCACTTCAGGCATGGGGAGAACAAATAAGCTGAAAAGTGCTAGGTATTAATACTGCATTGCATCTGGAAATGCAGAAAAATACTAGCAAGCTGTCTAATGCCCAGCCTATCAAGCATTCTTAAAACTACAATACCCACCTGCTGAAGTGAAAAAACAAATGGACAGAGCCAGAAGAGTACCCAGAAGTCACCTACTACAGGATAGGCCCAACAAAGAAAATAACAGAACGCCACTAGCCATCACCTTCAGCCCCCAACTAAAACCTCTCCAGCACATCATCGAAGGTCTACAACCTATCCTGAAAGATGATCCCTCACTCTCACAGATCTTGGGAGACAGACCAGTCCTTGCTTACAGACAGCTCCCTAACCTGAAGCAAATACTCACCAGCAACCGCACACCATACAACATAAACACTAACCCAGGAACCTATCCTTGCAACAAAGCCTGATGCCAACTCTGTCCACATATCAATTCAAGTGACACCACCATAGGACCTAATCACATCAGCCACGCCATCAGGGGCTCGTTCACCTGCACATCTACCAATGTGATATATGCCATCATGTGCCAGCAATGCCCCTCTGCCATATACATTGGCCAAACCAGACAGTCTCTACGCAAAAGAATAAATGGACACAAATCTGACATCAGGAATCATAACATTCAAAAACCAGTGGGAGAACACTTCAACCTCTCTAATGACTCAGTGACAGACTTGAAGGTGGCAATTTTGCAACAAAAAAACTTCAAAAACAGACTCCAAAGAGAGACTGCTTAACTTGAATTAATATGCAAATTAGATACAATTAACTTAGGTTTGAACAGAGACTGGGAATGGCTGGGTCATTACACTAATTGAATCTATTTCCCCATGTTAAAATATCCTCACACCTTCTATGGATCATCTCAATTATCACTTCAAAGGTTTTTTTCTCTCTCCTGCTGATGATCGCTCATCTCAATTGATTGGCCTCTTACAGTTGGTATGGCTACTCCCACCTTTTCATGTTCTCTGTATGTATAAATATCTTCTATCTGTGTGTTCCATTCTATGCATCCGATGAAGTGGGTTTTAGCCCATGAAAGCTTATGCTCAAATAAAGTTGTTAGTCTCTAAGGTGCCACAAGTACTCCTCTTCTTTTTAGTTTCAACAGATACTCTGCTGTATGGATATCATATACAAAACAGTTGTAAAGGACAATGAAATTTCAGTAGAACTCTCTGACATAGCCTGTTGTGTGTTTATAACCCCTGATTCAGACCCACTTAGTTGTTTGCTCAGGCTTATTCTATAACATTTGGGGGGAGGGATAGCTCAGTGCTTTGAGCATTGGCCTGCTAAACCCAGGGTTGTGAGTGCAATCCTTGATGGGGCCACTTAGGTATCTGGGGCAAAAGACCAGTACTTAGTCCTGCTAGTGAAGGCAGGGGGCTGGACTCTATGACCTTTCAGGGTCCCTTCCAGTTCTATGAGATAGGTATAGGTATTATTTAGAATATTAGGGTTGGAAGAGACCTCAGGAGGTCATCTAGTCCAATCCCCTGCTCAAAACAGGACCATCACCAACTAAATCATCCCAGCCAAGGCTTTGTAAAGCAGGGCCTTAAAAACTTCTAAGGATGGAGATTCCACCACCTCCATGGTTTGGGGGGGAAATTAGGCTATCCCTAATGGTCTGGGCCTTTGCTTGCTTGGCCTGGGCCCACCTTGTGGCTGGCAGGCCCAAAGCCTGAACCAAGCTAAAAGTTGTGTTCCGTGACCGCTGTAATTGAGGGAGAAAAACTAGCCGCCAGTAATTGGGGCTAAAAGCCAGTTTAGAGGGTGTGCTGTATATTTGCAAATGTGTGAAGGTCGCAAGATCCCCTTTCCTTGCTTCCCTCTCGGAGCACTAGGCTCCCTCCCCTGCTCAGAGAGCGGGGGAGCCCTGGGAAACCGCCCACTAACTCAGAGGCAGTAGGGTGACCTACCTCATTCTCCTGAAGACAGGCCAGTGCTCTTTGCTGGAAGAGGGTGTGCAGAGACTGTGCCTTTCGTGACCCTTTTCTGGTTTCCATGCCCTGCGACCAAGTTCTTTTCCCCAATTTCCCTCTTGGAGCCTTAGGCTCCCTTCCCCTCTCGGATGGGGGGGGAGGGGCCTGGAAACCGCCCGCTACCCCAGAGGTGATAGGGTAGCGACACCATTCTCTTGAAGACGGGTCAGTGCTCTTTGCCGAAAGGAGGGTGTGCAGGGTCCGTGCCTTTCCCGACCCTTTCTGGTATAAATGTTTGAATGTTGGTGTATGGGTCACGCCTCGCCGGTATAACGAGGGGGCACACAGTGAATGTTGTATGTTTTGTCAACCGTGCTAGTCGGCTTGTTAAGTGTTTTGTGTTTTGCCCTTTGTGGGTGACTGTCAACCTGGTGGTGGTTGTCTACTAGGTATCTGTAATGGGGGCAGGGGAATCTAAGCAGATTCCCATGCCAGAGAAGGGCACTCCTGCCGCGTACATGTACTTAAATTATGGCCCCTCAACCTGTACATTTTTAAACAAGTGGAACTGGTACACTAGAAATAACCCTAGCCTGCAGTTCCCCCCAAGCGGAACCTTCAATTTGAATAAAATTTTGCACCTCAGAGGTGCCCTGTTAACATATAAGGTCAGACAGGACCAGTTAAATGCATATTTTAATTGGTATAAAGAAACAAAAAAAAAATGGTACTATACAATTAAAAGAGATAAAAAAGGGAATTGGCAAAGGATTTAATTTCAACTAAGCCGTAAAGAAATGTTATGCAACGGAAGCCCCTTACGTTCACCCCTCAGACAGAGTCTCCCCATTCTGAGGAAATATTCCCCTTGCACCATTCCCGGGCATTGGCACTTTGGGTCAGGAGACCTTGGTGTCCGTGCATGCACCTTGGTCTCCCACGGAATTATACAATCTGCTGTACCCCAAATGGTGTGTATCTGGATGTGCCTGATCTCGCTCACAATAATGTCCTGGCAGTTTTGCAGAAGGACACTCTAAAGGAAGAAACCGACCCCAGCCCTTCCTCGTTGCAATAGGAACTGCTGGCTAAGGCCCCCCCCCCCTTATTATGGGCTGATCATGCCAACCCGGTTGGGCACATTGGGTCTGCCCAACCGGTTGAAATTCGCCTAAACCCAGCAAAACCCCTTCCCAAAGTGCAGTAGAACCCTCTCTCAAACTAGACCGAGAATTTAACCTGTAATTACCTCCTTAATTCAACAAGAAGTCATTATTCTGACAGTCAGTAAGCGTGACTTCCCTGTTTTACTGTGCTGTTCATGCTGTTGTTCTTCCTACCTCCTGTTGTCCCTAGCCCTGCTACTATCCTTTCCTACAATGCACTGGTGCTGAGGGGTTGTTACCGCTTCAAGGAAAAATAGTATTAAGTCTGGACATAAAAAATGAAGGTTATTATTAAATAAAATGCATCTAAATGTAATGTGTGTATGTAAATAGGTGTGTATAAATAAATAAAAGGGGATTAGCCAAAAAGCCCATCCTCCTTGCTAAATTGGTAGTAAAACAATGCCTGTGCCCATGGAAAGAAATAATGCAGCGAGGGGAAAAGGATCAGGCCCAAAACAAGCAGGTAACCACAGTTTAAGGAAGTTTAAAGAAAAAAAGTGAAAAGTTAACTCTGTAGTTACTGAAGGAAATTAAGTACTAAAACTATGTACAAATGTTAAAGGAAGGTGTTATAAAAAGGAAAATTCTTGGTTTCTTTGCAGCCATTCCTTTGGGAATGTCTGTAAATAATCCAGGCAAGAGGTTATTTAAGTGAAATCATTTGGTTATGAAAAAGTTAGTCAAATTTGCTAAAGAACACTCCTGGCATGTACAATCTTTGTTTTATAAGTTTAAAATAAATTAGTGTTGTTTTAGGGTTGTAAAACCAAGAAATACTTTTGCCAAACAAAGAAAACTAGTGTTGTTTAATTTTGGTATTTAGCATTTAGTCCTTAAGGTAATTGTTTTTTTATATTCTAATGCCCTGTGACACTCCCCAGACAGCCACTTGCTTGCGTGTCCCATAGGACGGCATGCGTGAGAAAAGGGAGGAATGATACGCCCCAAATTTTTCCATTATGGCACAGCAGTACTGCAGTTCTTGTCCTATCTGCCTAGCCCACAACAGTGGCAGACCAGTACAGACAAAATCAGCTGAGCACCCCACCCATTGGGGACCCCTTTGTAAATATTCCAATTAATTTAATTTAAATGTTTAAATGTTATAATTGTAAAATGTGTTAGTTTAATAATGTTAAAAAAAAAATGCCAAAACCATCATAAAACTTTTGCTTAAGAATTCTGGACCACAATTTGGCATACCTGGACCAATTATAAAAGATTTATGTGCAGCTTCACAAATCTAATATGGCCAAATGCCCTTTGAAGGCCACTCCCAATCGAAAGACTGGACTCAGCCGTCATAAAATTTCTACCAGGGCGCCCAGTGCAACTACCGGCTGCGCCCCACTGGTCCTGGCTCAGATGGACATTCATTTAATAAATATCACAATGCTTAATTATTGCCAGGCGCTAATGAAATGTGTTAGGTCTTTTTATATACAGTAGCCCTGCCACTCGCTGAAATCAGAAGACTGGGGCCTGGTCTACACTATGAGTTTAATTTGAATTTAGCAGCGTTAAATCGAATTAACCCTCCACCCGTCCACACAACGAAGTCATTTATTTTGAAATAAAGGGCTCTTAAAATCGATTTCTGTACTCCTCCCCGATGAGGGGAGTAACGCCGAAATCGATATTGCCATTTCGAATTAGGGTTAGTGTGGCCACAATTCAATGGTATTGGCCTCCGGGAGCTATCCCACAGTGCACCATTGTGACCGCTTTGGACAGCAATCTGAACTCGGATACACAGGCCAGGTAGACAGAAAAAGCTCCGCGAACTTTTGAATTGTATTTCCTGTTTGCCCAGTGTGGAGAGCACAGGTGACCACAGAGAGCTCATCAGCACAGGTAACCATGCAGGCCGATAATCAAAAAAGAGCACCAGCATGGACTGTATGGGCGGTACTGGATCTGATCACTATATGGGGAGAGGATTCAGTGCTACCAGAACTACGTTCCAAAAGACGAAATGCCAAAACTTTTGAAAAAATCTCCAAGGGCATGATGGAGAGAGGCCACAATAGGGACTCATATCAGTGCTGCATGAAAGTTAAGGAGCTCAGACAAGCCTATCAAAAAACAAAGGAGGCAAACGATTACTCCGGGTCAGAGCCGCAGACATGCCACTTCTACGCTGAGCTGCATGCAATTCTAGGGGGGGCCGCCACCACTACCCCACCTCTGACCGTGGATTCCGAGGCGGGGGTAATCTCAGCCATGCCTGAGGATTCTGCGGATGAGGATGAGGAGGAGAAGGAGGAGGAGGAGCTTGCGGAGAGCACACAGCATTCCGTTCTCCCCAACAGCCAGGATCTTTTTCTCAGCCTGTGTGAAGTACCCTCCCAAGGCAGTATCCCAGATCATGACCCCATGGAAGGGACCTCAGGTGAGTTTACCTTTTAAAATATAAAACATGGTTTAAAAGCAAGCATTTTTTAATGATTAATTTGCCCTGAGGACTTCGCAGCCAGTACAGCTACTGGAAAAGTCTGTTAACGTGTCTGGGGATGGAGAGGAAATCCTCCAAGGACATCTCCATGAAGCTCTCCTGGAGGTACTCCAAAAGCCTTTCCACAAGGTTTCTGGGCAGTGCAGCCTTATTCTGACCTCCATGGTAGGACAGTTGACCACGCCATGCTAATAGCAAGTAATCTGGTATCATTGCATGACAAAGCCTGGCAGCGTATGGTCCCGGTGTTTGCTGGCATTCAAGCAATATCCATTCTTTATCTCGCTGTGTTATCCTCAGGAGAGTGATATCATTAATGGTAACCTGGTTGAAATACGGGAATTTAATTAAGGGGACAGAGGTGGCCATTCCTACTGGGCTGTTTGCCTGTGGCTGAAAAGAAATCTTTCCCTGCAGTTAGTCAAGAGGGGAACGGGGGGAATTGACACTGAGCTTTTCGCGTTTGGCTAGCAGGGATTTTCCCTGATCCCAGCCACGCGGTGGGGGGAGGGGTAAAGCGATCATCCCAGATAACACTGCTCTACAGCCAAAATGCTTCTGAAATAAATGTAGTCAAACTTTACTAATTCTGGGTCACTGAGAATGAAAATGATGCTTAAAATTGTTGATTGGCTCTAGTTTTCAAGATATGCTATTGGAACAGTATATACGACCCTTGACTTGGGAATGGCGGAGGATAAGTGAGTTATAAAGGGAAGGGATCTCAATTTAAAACAGAAATGAATAAAATACATCTTTGACTGGATCTATGAATAAATCTATGACTGGGTTTGGACAGTACTTGCTTTTTAAGCAAAACAATGAATGATGCAATCTGAAGCTGGTATTGCATCATACATGATATGAATTGCATCATGTTATTCCTAGAAGTCATGGATGATGCAATCATAACGAAGCTTACATCACTCTGCTGAACAAATTGCCCTATATCAGCTCTAGAAATCATACAGTGTCGTGCTGTCTTATTTGTCAGTGTTTGATTTTGCAAAGGGACACATTTCTGTTTAGCCAAAGTGAGCAGAGATGCCTCGTACTTGTGTGAACAGTGCAGATAACTTCTGCTATGTTTGTGGTGAAGTGACTTTTGCATCACAAAAGCGCAGTATAACCACTATGGTTAAGAAAGCCTATCACCTTTATTTTGGCTTCAAAATTGGAGATCAGGACAAGAGGTGGGCCCCACACTTATGCTGCAACACTTGTGCAACAAATTTTCGCCCGCCAGTGGTTGAACAGGAAAAGGAAATCTATGCCTTTTGCAGTGCCAATGATTTGGAGAGAGCCAACAGATCATACCAGCAATTGTTACTTCTACATGGTGCCTCCAGTTGGGAAAGGTGTGTCAAAGAAGAAAAAGTGGACTGTGCATTATCCAAACATTCCATCAGCTATACTCCCAGTACCCCACGGAGAAGGACTGCCGGTTCCTGATGCACCAGAATCATTCTCACTTGAGTCAGACGAGGAAGAGGAAGAGGATGAAACTTCTGGTCCTGAACCATCAATGTCACAGGACCCACATTTTCTCCCATCCTCCTCCTCTGAACCACACCTCATAACACAAGGTGAACTGGATGACCTTGTCAGGGATTTGGAACTACCCAAGAGTAAGGCAGAGCTGTTGGACTCCAGACTACAGCAGTGGAATCTCCTGGCAGGTGATGTTAGGGTTTCCATGTTCCATGACTGTCAAAAGGATCTTGTCCCATTCTTCTTCATGGAAGGTGATCTTGTAGTCTGCAACAACATCGATGGTGCAATGGCAGCCCTCAACATCGTTCACGATCTAGAGGAGTGGAGCCTGTTCATTGATTCATCGAAGACAAGTCTTAAAGCTGTTTTACTGCATAATGGCAATGTTTTGCCATCAATTCCAGTTGGTCATACAGTCCATATGAAGGAAACATGACAACATGAAACAACTTTTGAGGTGCATAAACTATGACCAACATCAGTGGCAGCTTTGTGGCAATTTGAAGGTTGTTGCTCTCTTGCTTGGTCTGCAGACTGGATACACAAAGTACTGCTTTCTCTGCGAATGGGATAGTCGTGCAAGAGATTCCTACTACATCAAGAAAGATTGGCCACTCCAACAGTCATTGGAGCCTGGGAGGAAAAGTGTTCAGCATCCACCACTTGTTGAATCAAGGAAGATTTTGTTACCACCCTTACACATCAAGCTGGGTCTGATGAAGAACTTGGTCAAGGCCATTGACAAAACACAAGTACCTCCGTGGAAAATTTCCAAGGTTAAGTGAAGCTAAGATAAAGGAAGGTGTCTTTGTTGGTCCTCAGATTCGTGAACTTCTTCGAGATGATGCATTTGACCATGCACTGCGTGGCAAGGAAAAGACGGCATGGAAAGCTTTCCAGTTAGTGGCAATAAATTTTCTCGGAAACAACAAGGCAGACAACTACAGGTTGTTGGTGGAAAACCTCCTCAAGGCATACAAAAGCCTTGGTTGCAACATGTCACTAAAGATACATTTTTTGCACTCTCATCTAGATTTTTTTCCACCTAACTGCGGAGCAGTGAGTGACAAGCACGGCAAGCGATTTCACCAGGACATTGCAACAATGGAGAAACGCCATCAGGGCAAATGGAGCCCATCAATACTTGCAGACTATTGCTGGACAGTGACAAGAGATGCTCCATTTAATGAATACAAGAGACAAGCCAAGAAGCGCTGAGTAGACACTGAATAGGACTAAACTATGTACATAATAGTTTTTTGCCTTTTGTTTCATAATACATTTTATTTATATAACCCTTTTGCTGATTTTTAAAGTGTTACATAAACAGGACATGTGAAATATTATTATGTAAAGCAACCATAAACACATGAAAAGACCTAGATTTACAATTTATGATTAAAACTCTACTATCTACACAATATACATAGACATAAAATGTAAAAACTTAAATATCTTAGAAACAGTAGCCAATCAGTTGTTTTAATTGTCATATTTGAATTCAGCACATCAAAATACATAATAAATAGCACATTTTATCTCTGAAGCAGACGACTTCTCAAAAATTGTAGACCAGTGTAATCTGTGTGTATGTTAATCTTGTCTGAGGCAGGGGCACCTCAGAGTTTGATCCGAATGGTAAGAAACAAGCTTCACAAACCTGTTTTGTAGGACTGTGAGGTAGACAATATGGGTGACCTTTAAGTGGTGTCTTGAGCTTGTGATACATCCACAATATGATGCTCATATTTTTGAGTGAACACCTAATGTGTTACTAATTCCTTTAATAGTGCCAAGGTTAAAAGGGAGCAGAAAGCAACAGGATTACCACTGCTGTTTTCCAGGAATAAATGATGACATATGGCCAGTTGAAGATTATGACTAATTAGCGTAGATTGGAAGAGCCCCAAGACGGCTCTGATCTACGCTGGACATGGCATAGAACAGCTCCAGTGCCCACAGGATCAGGGAACAGCCACTTCCTCCTGTGTGAGCCGCCATCATTTATGGGAAACTGTTTCATTGGTACACCAGGCCTCAGATCCAAAAGAACTAATTGAAAGGCAGGACAATGTTCATGAATAAACAGAGATATTCGCTCCAGGCTAAACAGGAGCCGAAGCCATTTGGAGAAATGTCAGGTACCACTGAGCAGTGGAGTATTTTGTTTCACTGGAGTGTTCTGAGGCAAGGTGGGAATTTGTTAATTGAGACCTTTCCACAATCTTTTGATGCAATTTCTGCAATAATAGAGTCACTTCCTCCAGTGTGACACTTTGGCACTTGGAAAGCTAATTAGTTGATGATATGCCATCCTTACTTGATGTCATTATGTCTGAAAGCCACCACTTCCTGGAACAATCATATCAGAGTATGGCATTATGCATGGCCACAAAGGTATTTGGTTGGTGGTTTGGAATCAGTCCAATGTCTACTCTGGAGCAATAACAATCTGTGGATATCTAGATCAATGGATGTACACTGTTATATTGTGAAATGAAAATATCCTCCTGGGAAAACGTCCTTGGCATTGATCTGGAAGTGCAAGAAGCAAGATCAAATTGCATGGCACGCCCCCTCCTGCATAGACTAGAATTCATATAAATTCTGAGACTACATCCGTTTAGGTAAGCAGAAAACCCTGTGAAAAATGGAACCTCAAATGATTTTCACCTGGATGCTGCTAATAGGTGCCACTATCTTGCATGACCCAGGTATTATGTCTAAAATTTATCAGATGTTTTTCTCCTTCTTGTATAAAAATATTAAAAGCTGGATTTTATTACAGGAGTAGATAGACGTGACTTGTTGGGAACTGATGGCAACTGAACCTAATATAAGTAAAAATATTACTGAAAATTGCTAAATGGCTTAGTACAATGAAACTTCTATTTCAGTTTATCTCTTCGTGCCATGATTGAGGTCAAATTCTCAGATATCATATTCTAAATTGAAAATGGAAAGCAGTAATGTTTATGATTTTTTTTCTTCTGTATTACAAGCATTGTGGGGGAGAGCTGCATTTCAGGAACATCAGTTAGGTTGCCCAGTAGATCTGAAGTTCTAAAATGTATATAGAGATGACAAGGAGCAGAGTGTCAGAGACAAGTTGACAAAACAGCAGCATATAGGTTAAAAACGGTGAGCCTTTGTGCAGAAAACAGTGGTGTGTTTAAAGATTAGCCACAGCTCTGAGTTTCTTCAAACTTTACATCAAAAACTTCAGGTAATCTTGTATGTTGAATAAAAGATTTTGATCTCAAAGGACCAGCATGGGGATTACTAATAAGGGCTTGTCTATCAATTAGAAGAAGAAATAGATTAATGTATTTAGTTTAGGATGAAAAAGATGGTTACATTTAATTATGTCTAAAACAAGAGAGAAGCCACCCTTAGCTGTGTTCATCATCAAAGAGGATTAAAATGGACTACAAGGAGGTGGTCAAATCCCAGCACAGCAGAATTCTAATAATCTTTGTTTTCAATGGATTCCCATTGTGACTTGACCTGACTTCACTAGGATCTGATGTGATTTAATCAGATTAGATCTTTAAAGCCTCTATTTGTATTTCAATTGATCTCTGAGTGGGAAACAGCGGCGGCTCCAGGCACCAGCGCTCCAAGCGCGTGCCTGGGGTGGCAAGCCGCAGGGGGTGCCCTGCCAGTCCCTGCGAGGGCGGCAGTCACCATAAGCTGAGCCACTCTATCATTCTTTCCCAGTGAATTGTAAGAGAACTTGTCTGTCCTTCTGGGCATAGGAAAAGGCATTGGAGGATTATCAGCACTCAAATGATTTGGCCTGTGTCCTCACTGCCAAGGAAGCAGGTTACCAATCCAAGTGAAAACAGAACCCAGTCTCTAGCCCAGTGGTTCCCAAACTTTAACAACCTGTGAACCCCTTTCACTAAAATGTCAAGTCTCACGAACCCCCTCCTAAAAATGAATATTTCCAGGGATTTTCTCGTTTACCTGAGTATAAATTAAATTATAAAAGCAGTGATCTTGGAAGTATAACATTTGTTTTTATGACATGCTTATTACACACTATTATTAAGTGTCCCTGGCCTCTGTTTGCCAAAAGCTGGGAATGGGCAACAGAGGATGGATCACTTGATGATTACCTGTTCTGTTCATTCCCTCTGGGGCACCTGGCACTGGCCACTGTCGGAAGACAGGATACTGGGCTAGATGGACCCTTGGTCTGACCCAGTAGGGCCATTCTTATCTTCTTATTTATCATTACAGTATTTTTATTACATTATGAAAATGGCAACACTCTTCCAAGATCTCACTTTCATAGCTTGTATCACTTTGAATAAGCCTGTTATAAGACAAGGCTCCTATGTTTCATCAAGGAGCATCAGATGTGAAACAGCATGAAGGTATCTAAGAAGCCAACTAAAAGAGTTCCTCCTACACAAGCATTCAGGTCTTGAGCAGTCCAGACAAACAACGCAAGTTACAACAAAGCTTAAACTTGTTCGTCATAATAATTTTAAAAACAATACTAGCTGCCTATTTAATTTTAAAAACAGCAAAAAATAGCCACCTCCCTTTCCATTTCTTATAAGGAGTCTTGGAGTTTAAATCTCCTCAGTGTGATAGATATGCTTGCTTTGATCCTCTTAGCTCTTGGAAGTCCAGGGGCTCCAGACTGCTGACCCCGTGCTGCCTGGGGTCCCTACAGACAGCTCTGTCCGCCAGTAGGGAATTTTTTTCCAAGAACCACCTGTGACATTTAACGAACCCACAGGGGTTCTCAAACCCCATTTGGGAACCACTGTTCTAGCCCATACCTCCAGCTATGCATCCTAGCCCAAGTTGAAAGCACCACTAAACTTGGATCAGAGGGGCAACATTCAGTTAAGAGCCTGGGCGAATTCTGCAATGAAGACCTCAAGAGGTGGTAGAGCACCAGATAGTCTTCTATCTTAGTTATCAGCAGCATCCTTTCTTTCTTCATCCATTATTCTGTCTCAGAAGCTTTTACCCCATCTTTCAGCTCCTTCATCATTTATGACTTCAGAATGCCACTACCAAATAGCATTCACTGTAGCTGACATACTATCCTATGGGTGAAAAAACTATCACATTAATTATCATTATTTTATTATAATCATTTTAAAAATAAAGACGAAGATTATATATTAGAAATCAAGATCAAGTTTACAGACAGTCTGTGATCACACATAAAGATATGCATATTTTAAGTTACTAGTTTTCTCCCACCAGATATTTATATCTGCACTCACTATTTCCCCCTTAAATTTCAATATGTTTCTAAAAATTGCTTAGCATTTATATAAGCAGCAGTTAAATGGCGGTTTAAATAATTTTTTTGAGTCCAGAGGAAATTGCTCACTTGTTTTTTTTAATTTGTTTATAAAGTGCTGTGCACATCTACAGTAATATATAAATATCAAACAAAAACTAATTATTTTCAATTATGATTAATAATTCAAAGTTTTAGAGGCAATGCAGATCACCAGATATATACAGGTGGATGTATTTAATTGCTCACAAACCCTGTCTGGGTATTTTTGTGGTCTAGGAGAGGCCCCAACAGGTATCAAGTACTTGGAGACAACTGCTATATGCCACTGTTCCCAGTGAAACCAGTGCTGATGGTGTGTCTAGAGGGAAGTTGAAGGAATGTAGCCAGAGTGCACTGCACTCCGGTAATCCCCAGCTAGTGGCAGGCCCACACCAATGTCCAAGACTGACTTTACTGATGACGCTTCTCTCAAATATACTCAGCAGAATCTGTTCGTAATACAGGTTCTAGCCATCAATGTTCTTTCAGTGATTAAAAAAAAAAAAAACC
Organism: Trachemys scripta elegans; assembly: GCF_013100865.1. NCBI lineage: Eukaryota > Metazoa > Chordata > Testudines > Emydidae > Trachemys > Trachemys scripta. The sequence continues at coordinate 107,269,909 of NC_048304.1, read as the reverse complement.
TTCATCCAGCTAACAGATCCTAGTGGCTATTACAGAACTAGGACCTTATTTTCTCTTATGTCTCTTTTCAGCCTTTTCGGTTTACGCAACCTCAGCCCCAGTGAGTAGTTCCATATCACTGAGACTGGTGAACGGACAGGACGGGTGTTCTGGTCGCGTTGAAGTCAGCTACAATGGAAGCTGGGGAACAGTCTGTGATGATTTCTGGGACATAAATGATGCAAAGGTTGTGTGCAGACAGCTTGGGTGTGGGCAGGCCATTGAGGCCCCCGGTAATGCCCGGTTCGGGGAAGGCTCCGGAAGTATTCTCCTGGATGACGTGGAGTGCAGAGGGAATGAAGCCTCTCTGTCGCAGTGTTCGCACCGGGAGTGGGGCACACATAACTGCGCCCACCGTGAGGATGCCAGTGTCATCTGCTCAGGTACTCGATTTCTATTATTTTTACATGAATCATATTTTTCAGGAATAATATCCAAACATCCAAGTGGGAAACTCACCATAAAAAACTGGTCCTGAGGCAGGTGTGGGCAAGAGTGTGTGTGTTTGTGGCTTCACTGAAGTCATGTAGTCAGATGGAGCTCAGGTGGCCCAGTGATCCAGTGCAGTTATTGAGCTCCTGTCTCCAATATACACATGCAAATGCCCATGCAATGGCAGAACCCTGCAGAGGTCAATGTATTGACTTTTTAGTGTCCTACTAGTGTGGGGAAACTGATCCATAACTAGAANTATTATGTTATGCCTGCTGAGTTAAAGAGGCGCCCATAATTTCACAGTGCAGCTACTGGCCTCCTGTGTCCAATATACACACGCAAATGCCCATGAAATGGCAGAACCCTGCAGAGGTTAATGTAAATTGTCCTAAAGTGATTTCACTTCTTTGTCTGATTTTAGTAGATAATTAGCCTGCAGGGTGGTTCCCTATCAGACTTTTCTAATTCACTTTCTAGTGTCCTAGCATAACAGACGTGTGCCTGACACTGCTTCAGATATCAGAGCTATAGGCCTTGGCTACACTTGCAGATGTACAGCGCTGTGAGTTAAACCCGCCTTCGTACAGCTGTATAGGGAAAGCGCTGCAGTCTGTCCGGACTGACAGATGCCAGTGCACTGTTGTGGCCATATTTTCAGCTGCATTGGGAGAGGTTAATTATGGGCAGCTATCCCAGCATTCACGTGGCTGCAACATGCTTTTCAAATGGGGGTGGTGGGGTGGAGTGTGACAGGGAGAGTTGTGGGAGAGAGAGTGGGTTTTTGGAGTGCTGAGAGTGTGTCAGCATGCTGCCTTCTAAGTTCAGACCCCCCTCACTTTCCCACCCATCTCTCAGTCACTGAAAGCAAACAGCAGCTATTTCTTTTTTTCTCATAGACCAGATAAGCAGCCGTTCACTGAAACGGACCCCAACCCCTCTCTCCTCTCCTGCGCCGCCTCTCTCTTCAAGCAAACATTAGCTGTCAGCACTCCAAACGGAGCTCCCCTGCCTGCCTCTCACTCATTCAAAGCAAACAGTAGCTGTTTTTGTTTTTTTGATAAGCAGCCCCCGAAACGGAGCTTTGAAAGGGCACTTCCTCATCCAGAGTTCACAACAAAACAGGACAGGACGCTTCAGTTAAAAGGATTATGGGGAGTTTCCATAGGTCAATCAGTGCGTAATAACTTTACTCCCCATTTACACTGTAGCAACACCAGGGAGAGCTTTCATATGAATTGTATTTTAGGGGAATTACAGTCAATCTTCCAAGTGGGAAACTCATCGTTATGCGGGATCTCAGGGGCAACTACAGGCAAGGAAGCTCATGGCAACGTGACTCCAATGTGCCCTGGGTACCATGTTGCAGAATCATCCATACAGAGGCCTGTGAGCTCCAATAATCTCTGCCTCCATAAAATCCTATGTACTCTGCAGGGTTTGGAGTTGAACCCTTGGTTCTTCTGCAAGGGGGAATTAAACTGCAAGAAACAAAGAGGAATCTTGTGGTTCTTTTCTCCTTCCAGGCCCCCATCATGCTGTATTCCCCACAACAGCAAGTGATTTAGCTCATTGCAATAGAACGTCTCAGATGTAATTTTACTTTATTTTTTCCAGTAGCTCCATATTTATTGAAATGTCTCTTTTGTAAAGTATTTAATTTTGGCTTTTGTTTTCTTTCTTTGTTTATCAGCTTCTTCACATACCACACAGGAGCCCATTACTACATGTAAGCTTATAGTCCAATTTAAAGAATTACGTATAATTTCACAGGACATGTACTCGATTCCTGTCTCCGCTGCTTTACAGAAACATACCAATGGAAAGAGCAGATATCTGCAGAAGTAAAGCCATTTTCTTCTTCTCTGGCTTCCTTACTATTTTGACAATAGGAAATTATTCCATAATTGGCTCCTTTTTTCATCCTCCTTAGCCCTTGTCTACAACTAGAGGATGTCTTGCACTGATGTGCCACTACATAAGCAAATACTGGCAAAAATTCCTAGTTTAGATGAGCTGCACCAATGCAACATGTGCTTTGTACCAGATGGTCTCACCCCAGGGTTGAAATTAGGCCTTTTTGGGGGGACCTCCCAAGGGACACAGCCAAGAAAAAGAAAATTCTCTCTTATCTCCCCCGCCCACCTGTTTTTCATTCTTTTTTTCTTCATCCTTCTCCTTGATTGTGAGGTACCTTGATTGTTTTTATAGTCTAACTTTTTTTTCACAGACCACTTGAAAATGCTGAGGGTCTCGGCGAACCACTTAATGATCTTTCCAAATATTGTTTGTACCGTTAGCTAACTATTGTAAAGTGCTTTGGATAAGAGCGCGTTATTAAAAAAAAAACATCATAACCTTTCCTCAGTCCATCTGAATGGAGTTCTTGGACCACAGTTTGAGAACTTCTGGTACAGATGAAATTTGCATTATGCTAACATGAAAAATGTATAAAAATAAAAAGTATAGATGATGCATGAATGGAAAAATAAAAGTTAACTTCCTCTGAAGAAACTTATTCGATTTGAAAAAAAATATTTATTCAGATAGCTTTTTTTCTACACTTTTTCTTTACAAAATCATCAATTAAGTCATTATAAGTAATATTTTGTAAAGAGGCACTTTCAATTATCAATATTGCTGAACTTGTCAAATGTTCCCGACTCATCGTCTTTCGCAAATAATTTTTAACTCATTTCAAAACAGAAAAAGAAAGTTCACCAGAAACATTTGTGACAGGAATTGTTTTAAATATTTTCAGAATGGTTTCTACATTTGGAAAGGTTGCCTGCAAACCGTCACGACAAGTCTATACAAATTAACTGGTGATCTCGAAGCACAGACCTCATCATTTTCGATAAAATGAATGAAATGTTTCACTTCATCTTCACTTTCCTCTCAGTAGAATGCACTTAACTTCTTACTGTAGTGGCTTTTAGCATTTTCGTCCATGCTTCTGTCAAAAAACACGCAAAATAAATCAACAGTTTTCTTTAGAGATTCACTTCTACTCTGCAATTGTACTATTATTGTGCCACAAATAACATTGACTCTCTCAACGATGATCTTCTCTTTCCCTTTTAAATTGATTTCATTGTCTCTAGTTTCATCAAAAAATAACTTCCTGGGTTTTTTTACGTTTCTCATCAGATATATCAGAGGAACGTATATTTTCTGTTAATGTTAGTGCCTCTGCTTCCACCAAGCTATAGTCATTTCAAACTTCCATGATGAAACTTGTAACTGAGGCTAACAATTGTGCAGCATTCAAGAAATCTGTATCAACCTTTTGCAGCCATTTACTGACGGCATTAATTCTTTGATGTAAATGGTTCCACAAAAGAATAAAAACAGCAATATCGTACTTTTCAAACTTTTCTGCTAAGGTTTTTGCTTCAGTTTTCTCATATGGTTTTTCAGAATTTGATGTGGCCCCACACTGGCTTGCCCAGAGAAGCGGGCAGAGACCCACGTGGGCTGACCACCCACCATCAGTGGCCACCTGAGCGCCCTGCTGTCCAGGGTCTGTGGGTGTTGCAAGTAGGGGCTCATCTGGGATTTCAACTGGAAAGTCTTCAAAGCTTAGGACATGCTTCCTCAGCTGGGGAAGTATGTAACCCACACACTGCTTGGGTGCGGTTCTCTGTCCCAACTAGTGACACTGAAACGACTTAGAGATTTATAAGTCTGCTCTACAGCCTTAGCTAAGCGCGAAGTGTCTTTTAGCTAATGTACATAGCTCTAGAGGTCCCAGATTCGATCCCACCCGCCGACGACCAGGGTCTCTCAGTGTTACTCTAACATGCCAACCTAATGTTCTGCCTTTCTTCAGATGTGAAAAACCTTTATTGATTTGCCCAATATTGTGACAGTTACTAACGCAGAGCTTTTATTTTCTTTCATGTATCTGGCCAGTTCCTGCATCCAAAACAACAGGTATTTCTTAGTTGGGTCCAGTATAATTTTCAGAATGTTTCAACTCTCATTTGACAGTGAGGGGCTGCTTCTTCAGCCCTTAAACAAGCTGAAAAGGATTTATCCTTTAGTGGTCCCACTAAAGACAATCCCTTCCTCATACAAATACTCCTGCCTGAGAGAATCGACTTAAGTCTACTCACCCAACTGAGTGCTGCTCAACATGAGTAAGGATTTCAGAGGTGGATAACTGTTACATTGGCATAACACTGCTGTGTTTATCAAATCAATTGCAAATCACTTTCAATATCTGTGTGTGGGTTAGCAGTAATGTTGAAGCACCATGTTAGTATATTTTATTTGACAATAATTCAATAATTAAATCAGAAAAAATCAGCCTTGCGATCTTAATAATATCACAATATCCACCTACAATCAAGAAAGTCATGCTTTTAAAGAGGCTCAATCCAGTCCTGAACTAATGCTATCAAGGACAAAAGTCCCTCAATTGCAAATAAAATAATAATTTATAATTAACATTGAAATACAACTTTGACCCACATATCGACAAGCAAAAGGTTATTACACTAACTCATTTTTCTACAAAACATGAAATCTAAATCTTTTAAACAACACTACAGTTCTAGGTGCAAGTAGTAGTTGCTAGTTCTATCGATTAATTTCTTTCCTCGACTTTCTGACAGCTTCTGTGGATAACACAACACTGAAAAGAGAGAACTCCTTTTCATTCATCTCCGCACCGGAGACCACGAGGGCAATATTTACCCCAGAATCACTGACTACACCTAATGAAGGTAATGGACACTCAGACTGTCAACATAATCTAAGAAAAAATGCTAGAATAAGTTCCACAGTTAAATAGAAAGGGAGGACCACATGCCATTCATTTATATGTTTCAAGAGGCTCATCTGTGACCAAAAATGTGCAATTTTTGAATTTATGAGATTTGCTTTATTTTGTGTCCTACAAGGTTTGTTGCTTTTACAACTGGTGGATGGAATAGAGAACTGTGAGGGTCCTCTGGCAATTTGTGTTCATCAAATCAGTTACAAATCACTTTCAATATCTGTGTGTGGGTTAGTAGTAATGTTGAAGCACCGTGTTAGTATATTTTATTTGAAAATAATTCAATAATTAAATCAGAAAAAATCAGCCTTGCGATCTTAATAATATCACAATATCCACCTACAATCAAGGAAGTCATGCTTTTAAAGAGGCTCAATACAGTCCTGAACTAATGCTGTCAAGGACAAATGTCCCCCAATTGCAAATCCAATAATAATTTATAATTAACACTGAAATACAACTTTGACCCTCATCTCCACAAGCAAAAGGTTATTACACTAACTCATTTTTCTACAAAACATGAAATCTAAATCTTTTAAGCAACACCACAGTTCTAGGTGCTAGTAGTAGTTGCTAGTTCTATTGATTAATTTCTTTCCTCGTCTTTCTGACAGCTTCTGTGGATAACACAACACCGGAAAGAGAGAACTCTTTTTCATCCACCTCCGCACCAGAGACCACTAGGGCAATATTTACCCCAGAATCACTGACTACACCTAATGAAGGTAATGGACACTCAGACTGTCAACATGATGTAAGAAAAATGCTGGAATAAGTTATACAGTTAAATAGAAAGGGAGGACCACATGCCATTCATTTATATGTTTCAAGAGGCTCATCTGTGACCAAAAATGTGAAATTTTTGAATTTATGAGATTTGCCTTATTTTGTGTCCTACAAGGTTTGTTGCTTTTACAACTGGTGGATGGAATAGAGAGCTGTGAGGGTCCTGTGGCAATTTGTGTTTATCAAATCACTTTCAATATCTGTGTGTGGGTTAGTAGTAATATTGAAGCACCGTGTTAGTATATTTTATTTGAAAATAATTCAATAATTAAATCAGAAAAATCAGCCTTGCGATCTTAATAATATCTACAATATCCACCTACAATCAAGGAAGCCATGCTTTTAAAGAGGCTCATTCCAGTCCTGAACTAATGCTGTCAAGGACAAATGTCCCCCAGTTGCAAATCCAATAATAATTTATAATTAACATTGAAATACAACTTTGTCCCACATCTCCAGAAGCAAAGGGTTATTACAATAACTCTTTTTTCTACAAAACATGAAATCTAAATCTTTTAAACAACACCACAGTTCTAGGTGCTAGTAGTAGTTGCTAGTTCTGTCGTTTAATTTCTTTCCTCGTCTTTCTGACAGCTTCTGTGGATAACACAACACCGGAAGGACAGAATTCCTTTTCATCCACTTTCACGCCAGAGAGCACTGGAGCAATATCAACCCCACAACCAGAGACTACAGCTAATGAAGGTAAGGGAAATTGGAGTGTGAACATAATCTAAGAAAAAATGCTAGAATAAGTTATACAGTTAAATAAATTAGCAAGATCAGATGCCATTCATTCATATGTTTAAAGAGGCTCATCTGTGACCAAAAATATGACATTTTTGTATTTATGAGATTTGCTTTATTTTGTGTCCTACAAGGTTTGTTGCTTGTAGAACTGGTGGATAGAATAGAGAGCTGCGAGGCAGTGTCATATGGCTGTTTACTTGAATGGAATGTGGGGAACAGTTTGTGATGATGCCTGGGATATGGCAGGGCTGTACAGGTCAAACGAGCCATACCAAGAGGCAGAAGGTTACTGGGCTATAGGGGTATCTGTATACAGAATTAGTTACTGACTTTAGAACAGGCAGCCACATGTGGGTGTAAGTGCTAAAAGGGTTTGGTAGGGGGCTATGAAGGAATGTCCCTCGATGAAAGAAATGTAAAATTCAATGTGTACTTCTAGAATAAAAGCAGCCAAGAGGATATTCAATCACAGCCTATTTGGTAAGTGTGTAGGGAGCCACATAAAGATCTCAGGCCTGGCCACTTTAGTGTGTAGAAAAAAGGAAATAATGTTGAGTTATGACATCAACAAGACAAATGCATGAAAAGTTATACAGTTAAATAAATAGACAGGACCAGATGACATTCAGTCATGCTTTCTAAAGAGGGTCATCTGCAACCAAAAATTAAAAATTTCAGAAATGGTATTTATAAGATCTGCATGAAAAATAGAAGACATAAAATTAGGACATTACTGTCCACAGAAATTACATGCAACAATTATACTTTGAAAAATTTATTAAGATATCCCTGCAAGCCAGCTTATCTAATTGTTTCAGGCAATTGTTAAGTATATATGGTGCCACATAATGATCTTGGGCATGGCCTCTTTAATGTGTAGAAGAAAGAAAATAGCATTCAATATTCAATAGCATCAACATTCAGAAAGGGAAGTGTTCAGCTGGAGATGGAAATAGGTATTCAGTCAAGCTTTCTAAAGTAGCTCAGCAATAACCAAAAATGCAAAATTTTAGAAATGATTCTTTCCATGTAGATGTATAATTTTTCCTTTTCCTTTAATCGCTTATCTAATGCAGTAAGTGGTAGCGCTATTAGGCTTTAATCTTCTATGTGGACCTGCCACTAGAGGAAATGAGGATGCACAATTTGTCAGCGTGTTTCAGAGCTATTTGCTAGATAACAGAAGAATGCTGAGAATGCTCAGGAATAATGGGTTCCATTCCACATTCTGGAAGCAGGCGCACTTGCTGTAGTGCTTACAGACCCTTCTGCCCCTTTGCCTGCCCCAGTCTCTCCCTGTCCCTTCAATATTTATCCCCTTGACTACTGTCCACGTCCCTTTTCCAGCGACTATCGTCCCTAGCTCCCTGCCCACTCTTCTCTTCAACCCTAGCTCCTGCCATTCTCCCATCACCTATTTATTTTTTTCTCTTCTGTTTTGTTTTACCAGCTCCTCCATTTATCACAGAGAAGTCCATTACAACTTGAAAGTATTTCCTTAGCTTTGCCTTGCTAAACTTTTACACCTGATCCATTTTAAATGTTAGTTTAAAGCAGAGATCAGCAACGTTTGGCACGCGGCTCGCCAGGATAAGCACCCTGGCGGGCCGGGCCAGTTTATTTACCTGCTGACGCGACAGGTTCGGCCGATTGCGGCCCCTACTCACCGCAGTTTGCCGTCCCGGGCCAATGGGGGCGGCGAGAAGCGGCGCAGGTGAGGGATGTGCTGGCTGCGACTTCCCGCCGCCCCCATAGGCCCAGGATGGCGAACCGCGGCCAGTGGGGGCCGCGATCGGCTGAACCTGCCGCATCAGCAGGTAAATAAACTGGCCCGGCCCGCCAGGATGCTTACCCTGGCAAGCTGCGTGCCAAACATTGCCGACTGATTTAAAGAGTAGCCTATAATTTCATAATTAACTTAATAGACTTGGGTAAAGTATCTAAGTGACTTGGGAGAATAATTCCAATCTTCAATACCCTCGGCTTCAGAGTCCAAGCTCCAGCTTGAGCCCGAATGTCTGCACAGGTATTTTTAGTGCTCTGGCATGAGCCCCATAAGCCTGAGTCTATACACTGGGCTCTGAGGGCTTGTCTACACTTACCGGGGGATCCACAAGTGGTGATCGATGCATGGGCAATAGATTTAGCGGGTCTAGTAAAGACTCGCTATCGACTGCAGATTACTCTCCTGTCGACTCCTGTACTACACCGGATTGAGAAGAGTTGGGGGATTTGATGGGAGACTGTCTCCCGTCGACATTGTGTAGTGTGTCCCCCGTGGTAAGTAGATTTAAGCTACGTTGATTTGAGTTAAGCTATTCAAGTAATTCAAATTGTGTAGCTTAGATCAAATTTCCCCTGTAGTGTAGACAAGGACAACTCACTGCCACGGGATCCTGCATGCCATGTAGATGTACCCATTGACTCCTAGGTGCCTAAGTCCCTTTGGCAGATGGAACTTAAGCTCCTCAGTCACTTGGATGCTTTTGAAAATGTCTCCAGTGCCTTACGTACATATAGCCCCAAAAGATCAGAAACCTGAAGAAATTAGTACAAACTCTGTCCCAGTCCAGCCATCTTTTAGATATTTTCAGTAGGATATTATTCCTATAGTTGGTTCCATTTCAAATTCTTCCATCTTATTTTCTGGTATCCTTTCACCATAGATGATCTGTATTGGAATATCTAAATCACTGGGAATTGTTATAAGCAACAGAGGGTCCTGTGGCACCTTTGAGACTAACAGAAGTATTGGGAGCATAAGCTTTCGTGGGTAAGAACCTCACTTCTTCAGATGCAAGTAATGGAAATCTCTAGAGGCAGGTATATATCAGTGTGGAGATAACGAGGTTAGTTCAATCAGGGAGGGTGAGGTGCTCTGCTAGCAGTTGAGGTGTGAACACCAAGGGAGGAGAAACTGCTTCTGTAGTTGGATAGCCATTCACAGTCTTTGTTTAATCCTGATCTGATGGTGTCAAATTTGCAAATGAACTGGAGCTCAGCAGTTTCTCTTTGGAGTCTGGTCCTGAAGTTTTTTTGCTGTAAGATGGCTACCTTTACATCTGCTATTGTGTGGCCAGGGAGGTTGAAGTGTTCTCCTACAGGTTTTTGTATATTGCCATTCCTGATATCTGACTTGTGTCCATTTATCCTCTTGCGTAGTGACTGTCCAGTTTGGCCAATGTACATAGCAGAGGGGCATTGCTGGCATATGATGGCATATATAACATTGGTGGACGTGCAGGTGAATGAGCCGGTGATGTTGTAGCTGATCTGGTTAGGTCCAGTGATGGTGTTGCTGGTGTAGATATGTGGGCAGAGTTGGCATCGAGGTTTGTTGCATGGGTTGGTTCCTGAGTTAGAGTTGTTATGGTGCGGTGCGTGGTTGCTGGTGAGAATATGCTTAAGGTTGGCAGGTTGTCTGTGGGCGAGGACTGGCCTGCCTCCCAAGGTCTGTGAAAGTGAGGGATCATTGTCCAGGATGGGTTGTAGATCACTGATGATGCGTTGGAGAGGTTTAAGCTGAGGACTGTAGGTGATGGCCAGTGGAGTTCTGTTGGTTTCTCTTCTGGGCCTGTCTTGTAGCAGGAGTCTTCTGGGTACACGTCTGGCTCTGTTGATTTGTTTCTTTATTTCCTTGTGTGGGTATCGTAGTTTTGAGAATGCTTGGTGAAGATCTTGTAGGTGTTGGTCTCTGTCTGAGGGGTTGGAGCAGATGCGATTGTACCTCAGTGCTTGGCTGTAGACGATGGATCGTGTGGTGTGACCGGGGTGGAAGCTGGAGGCATGAAGGTAGGCGTAGCGGTCGGTGGGTTTTCGGTATAGGGTGGTGTTAATGTGGCCATCGCTTATTTGTACGGTGGTGTCCAGGAAGTGGACCTCCCGTGTAGATTGGTCCAGGCTGAGGTTGATGGTGGGGTGGAAGCTGTTGAAAGCATGGTGGAATTCTTCCAGGGCCTCCTTCCCATGGGTCCAGATGATGAAGATGTCATCAATATAGCGTAGGTAGAGAAGGGGCATGAGTGGACGAGAGCTGAGGAAGCGTTGTTCCAGGTCAGCCATAAAAATGTTGGCATATTGTGGGGCCATGCGGGTGCCCATAGCGGTGCCACTGGTCTGGAGGTATATATTGTCACCAAATTTGAAATAATTGTGCGTGAGGATAAAGTCACAGAGCTCAGCAATAAGTTGTGCTGTGTCATCATCAGGGATACTGTTCCTGACAGCTTGTATTCCATCTGTATGTGGGATGTTTGTGTAGAGAGCCTCTACATCCATGGTGGCTAGGATGGTGTTTTCTGGGAGGTCACCAATGCATTGTAGTTTTCTCAGGAAATCTGTGGTGTCACGGAGATAGCTGGGAGTGCTGGTGGCGTAGGGTCTGAGTAGGGAGTCCACATATCCAGACAGTCCTTCAGTGAGAGTGCCAATGCCCGAGATGATGGGGCGTCCAGGATTTCCAGGTTTGTGGATCTTAGGTAGTAGATAGAATAACCCCGGTCGGGGCTCTAAGGGTATGTTGATTTGTTCCTGTGTTAGTGTAGGGAGTGTCCTGAGTAGATGGTGCAGTTTCTTAGTGTATTCCTCAGTGGGATCTGAGGAAAGCGGCCTGTAGAATTTGGTATTGGAGAGTTGTCTGGCAGCCTCCTTCTGGTAGTCAGACCTGTTCATGATGACAACAGCACCTCCTTTATCAGCCTCTTTGATGATAATGTCAGGGTGGTTTCTGAGGCTGTGGATGGCATTGCGTTCTGCACGACTTAGGTTATGAGGCAAGCGATGTTGTTTTTCCACAATTTCTGCCTGTGCACGTCGGCGGAAGCATTCTATGTATAGGTCCAGACTGTCATTTCGACCCTCAGGAGGAGTCCATGTGGAGTTCTTCTTCCTGTGTTGTTGGTGGGAGGGTATCTGTGTATCAGTGCGCTGTTCAGCGTTATCATGAAAGTATTCTTTGAGTCGGAGGCGGCGAAAGTAGGCTTCCAGATCACCACAGAACTGTATCATGTTCGTGGGGGTGCTGGGGCAAAAGGAGAGTCCCCGAGATAGGACAGACTCTTCTGCTGGGTTGAGTGTGTAGCTGGATAAATTGACGATATTGCTGGGTGAGTTCGGGGTACCCCTGTTGTGGCCCCATGTGGCAGGTAGGATTTTAGACAGCTTACGGTCCTTTTTCCTTTGTAGAGAGGTGAGGTGTGTAATGTAGATCTCCTGTCTTATTTTAGTAAAGTCCATTTGTGTGGAGGGTTGGTTATTTATGAAAGTCTCCAGGTTGGAGAGCTCTTTCTTGATGTTTTTCTGTTTGCTGTATAGGATGCTGATCAGGTGGTTCCTCAGTTTCTTTGATAATGTATGGCATAATCTCTCACTGTGGTCTGTGCAGTATGTAGATAGCAATGGATTTTTCACCTTCAGTCCATTTGGTATGATGTCCATCCGTTTGCATTTGGAAAGGAAGATGATCTCTGTCTGTATTTGTGCAAGTTTCTTCATGAGGTTGATAGATTTCCATTCCATACGGCTAAATGCAGTGCCTTGCATGGTGTCAAGTATCAGAGGGGTAGCCGTGTTAGTCTGAATCTGTAAAAAGCAACAGAGGGTCCTGTGGCACCTTTGAGACTAACAGAATTATTGGGAGCATAAGCTTTCGTGGGTAAGAACCTCACTTCTTGCATCTGAAGAAGTGAGGTTCTTACCCATGAAAGCTTATGCTCCCAATAATTCTGTTAGTCTCAAAGGTGCCACAGGACCCTCTGTTGCTTTTTACAGATTCAGACTAACACGGCTATCCCTCTGATACTTGGGAATTGTTATATTAGTTAACTGCAGAACAAACAGAAAAGCGCAAATAGTCTAATTTATAAGACATCCATACCACCAAATATACAAGCTACTGTTTTGTATCATTAGTTTCACAGCAGTCAAATAGTGTTTTTAAATAATTTTTTTCAGTCCAGAGGAAATTCCTCACCTATCTTTTTTAACTTTATAAAGTGCTATGCACAGCTATAGCAGTATAAAAATATAAAACAAAGAAACCAATTATTTTCAGCTGTGATTAATAATGCAAAGGCTTAGAGTCAATGCAGATCATCAGATATATACAGGCGAATGTATTTGATTGCTCACAAACCCAGTCTGGGTATTTTTGTGGTCTAGGGGAGACCCCAACAGGTATCAAATACTTAGTTACATTTGTAGCTTGGTATATATTTTTTCTCTCTCTCTCTCTCTCTCTCTCTCTCAGGGATACTATTTTAATTTTGTTGTCTTCTTTTTCTATTGCCAGCTATAGTTACCACACAAGAGACCAGTACAACTAGTAAGTCTTTTCTCACTCTTGCCTTACGGAATGTTCTTTTCAATATGTGATCCATGTTTACAAACCTGTTGAAGGGTAGCCCTTAAATTCACAGTGGATTTCTTGAATTCTCACTTCCATTTGTATACATACACATCTGTATTCTCATGGACATAGCAGATATCTGCAGAAGCAAATGCAATATTTCTTAATCTGGTTTTCTTTTCTCTTAAATAGAAAATTATTCTGGGAGCAACTCCATTTCAGATTTTTTTAACTCATTTTCTTGTCTCCCAACAAATAATGGTGTGGACACAAATCCGTATGGCCCTGTATATAGTATCCATGGTACCTTCCCTACCAGATTTAATAATTTTATTTTAAGCTGAATTTATGCGTCCATAAAATCCTATTTGCTCTGCAGAGTTTGGAGTTGACCTCTGGTTCTTTTGCACGGATGAATTAAATGGCAAGAAACGAAGAGGAAACTTGTGGTACTTTCCCCCTTCCAGGCCCCCATCACATTGTTTTCCCCATAGCAGCAAGCGTTCTAGCTTATTACAATAGCACATGTCAGATGTAATTTCACTTTATTTTTGTCAGTAACTCAAAGTTTATTGAAATATCTCTTTCGTAAAGTATTTAATTTTGACTTTTTTTTTTTTTTTTATTTACCAGTTCCTCCAGCTACTACACAGGAGCCCATTACTACATGTAAGTTTGTATTCCAATTTAAAGAGTGGCCTGTTATTGCACAGGCTGTTCTCGATTCCTGTCTCCACTGCTTTACAGAAATCTACCTGTATTCCCATGGAAAGAGCAGATGTCTGCAGAAGTAAAGCCATTTTCCTCTTCTCTGATTTCCTTACTATGTTGACAGTAGACAATTATTCCGTAGTTGGCTCCTTTTCCCATCCTTCTAAGCCCTTGTCTATACTGGAGAGGGTATGGCACTGCCGTAAGCAACTACAGGTGAAAATTCTTAGTTTAGATGAGCTGCACCAGTGCAAGCTGTGCTTTGTACCAAACGGTCTCACCCCCAGATCCTTCTCTTTTCTGAGAGGGTCTGGGAGGCCAAGGCTCTCAAGCAGTTTTTCAGTCAGGAGCCCCTTCTTTCAGGTGACAGGGAGCTCTGACTTGCAGTCCTGCTGGCCTGAGCAGGGATCCTCCTTTTTAAGGGTCCACCCATCTCGAGGTCTGACAAGCCTTACAGGTGTGTTGCATTGAGGGTGACTGTGCCCAGAGCTCTTTAATTCTTTCCTGATTGGAGGTAGGGATCTGCCCCACTACATCCATACAGACATTTGTGAGCTCCAGTGATGTCTGCTTCCATAAGACCGGATGCAAACTGCAATGTCTGGAACTAAACCTTCAATTTTTCTGCACAGAGGAATGAGCAAATCCTGCTCCTAATGGAAAAATGTGAATTGAACTGCATAAGAGGAAGGGGATACCGGTGGTAATTTCCTCCCTCCAGCTCCCCATCCCATTGGTTTCCCCAAAGCAGCAATGAGCCGTCTCATTGTAATAGCTCATCCCACATATAATTGTACTTTATTTTTACCAGCAAGTCATAACATTTGTATGTGTGGGTTGCATAAACTATTAAAATTTGTCTTTCATTTTCTTTCTGCAGTACCAACTCCTCCACCTACCACACGAGAGCCCAGTACTTCAAGTAAGTGAGAGAATAGTATTCCTGTTTCCTTGCCTATTTGAAGACAGACCTGTAATTTCACAGTGTGTTTACTTGATTCCTATCTCCTGTGGTTTAAATAAACATGCCAACACTCCAGAGTAAATCCATAGTGCTCTACTGTGTGTGGTTTCCTTACTAATCTGACGGTGGGAAATTATTCTGGTGTTGTCTCCTTTTCAAATTCCTCTAACCCCTAATCTACACTGGAGAGGTTTTGTAGCTATTCATTTAGCAGCACTAGTACAAATCCCTACTCTGGATGTGTTGCAAAAGTTCAAGTACCACTGAAGACTCGGGCATGCCTTACTCACATAGATATATCCAGACTTTGCTTTTCAAATGTCAGGCTTACCTTAGGACAGCCTTGGTGTTAGCGTCTTAGTTACATTTGTAGCTTGGTATATATTTTCCCTCTCTCTCTTTCTCAGGGATGCTATTTTAATTTTGTTGTCTTCGCATAAATATATCCAGACTTTGCCTTTCAAATGTCAGGCTTACCTTAGGACAGCCTTGGTGTTAGCACTAACTGAGTCTCAGTTACATTTGTAGCTTGGTATATATTTTCTCTGTCTCTCTCTCTCTCTTTCAGGGATGATGTTTTAGGTTATGTCTTTCCTTTCTGCAGTAACTCATAAAGTTCATTTCAATGTCTCTTTAATAAACATGCTACTTTAATTTTGTCATCTTCTTTTTGTATTGCCAGCAATACTCCTTACCACACAGCAGACCAGTATGACTAGTAAGTCTTTTCTCATTCTTGCCTGACAAAATGTTTTTTTCAATATGTGATCCATGTTTACATGCCTATTGAAGGGTAGCCCTTAAATTTACAGTGCATTTGCTGAATTTTCATTTCTATTTGTATACATACACACCTGTATTCAATGGATAGAGCAGCTATCTGCAGAAGCAAATAAAATATTTTAATCTAGCTTTCTTTTGTTTGTTCAGTAAAAAAATACTCTGGGGGCAGCTCCCTTTCAGATTTTTCTAACTCATTTTCTTGTCCCCCCACAAATAATGGTGTGAACACAGCTGTGTATGGCCCTGTATATAGTATCCATGGTACCTTCCCTATCAGATTTAATCATTTTATCTTAAGCTGAATTTCTGCACCTATCTTTTTTGATTTATCAGTGAACTGCTATGCCTACTGAGTGCCAGATTCACTGCCACCAACATGGGCCTTTCAGTTTATACCCATTTGAGTCAGAGGAGGGATGATTGGCACAGAGAGGGGATACCTTCAGAATCAGTGCATCTCCCAGTTGATCTGTTGGTGTCCTGTCCGCCGGAGCAGGCTCCTGGTGGATCGGTGTTGTGAGGAGTTTGCATCGTGGCACACACACTGCTGATCAGTTTACCACCACCAGGGAATAACTATGCCCCAAATGTTATTGGGGAACCATAATCATATTGTGTAAATAGAATGAGACCACCCAAGCCATTGTAATTAATTAATCTAAGACATTATTTGGACTAGCCCTGTAGCCCACTGTTCTTCCTTGCTTCAGCTAAGAAACATGTATCTAGATCAGTGGTTCTCAAACTTGGGCCGCCGCTTGTTCAGGGAAAGCCCCTGGCAGGCTAGGCCAGTTTGTTTAACTGCCGTGTCCGCAGGTTCAGCCATTTGCGGCTCCCACTGGCCAATGGGGTTTGCCACTCCAGGCCAATGGGGGCAGAGGGAAGTGGCAGCCAGCACATCCCTCGGCCCGCGCCGCTTCCCGCAGCCCCCATTGTCCTGGAGCAGTGAACCACGATCTGCCGAACCTGCGGGTCTTCGGCAGCGGGGGGTCCTTCCGCTCCGCGTCTTCGAGGAACTTTGGCAGCGGGTCCCGGAGCAAGTAAAGGACGGTGGCCCAAGTTTGAGAACCACTGATCTAGATTACAGTTTCTAGTGACTATTACTAAACTGTGTCTTCTTTTTCTCTCATCTTTGTCAGTCTCTGACCATTACATAGCATCAGGAGAAACGGGTATTTATTAATTCATTTTATTGTAGTTATTTGTTTGCTCCAATTTATTTCTTTTTAAATAGTACTAGTGTCCTCAAAGTTGGCACCACTGACCTACTGTTTGAAAGTCCCAGCTGACAAAAATAAATAATAATAATAATAAAAAGGTTTTGTCTGAAATTCCCAGAAATCTGCTAAGCTTTAACGTGGAGGACAGTTTTGGAGAAGGTGATATGTATTTTGGCCAAATTATATTAACCACAACAACCTGAGAAGAAAATAAACCATTACATATTTGGAGCCATATGCCATCCTAGAGCCAGATGGAATAAAATATAAACCCCACCCTCAAACTTTTGTCCATTTTCTGTGCCACACGATAGATATTAGAAACAAGGGGTTTCTGACCTTGCTGACGTCAATGGAAGATTTGCCATAGACATCCATGGGGCCAGAATTTCACTGTAAATCTTTAAACTTCAATGTATTCCATACTATGGTACTGGTCATGTTTTCTTGTAGTATTTACATAATAAAAGCTTCATATACCCTTTATCTGCCCCCAAGAGAGCCAGAGATCTCAATGGATGTATTATGTCTGGATCAATGACAAGATAGAAGCCTAAATCAGAAACATAGTGATGGTGTCCTATAGTTTTGAAAATTCATTTCCCTGCTTTTCCAAACCATGTCACTGACACTGGTGAGCAAAGAGGGCAGGTGTTCAGGTTGTGTTGAAGTCCCTTACAATGAAAGCTGGAGAGCAGTTTGTGATGATGGCTGGGATACAAAAGACACAGATATTGTGTGCAGGCAGCTTCAGTGTGGACTGGTTATTTCAGCCCCAGTTAGTGCCCATTATGATGAAGGCTCAGGAAGTATCCTCCTGGATGATGTGCAGTGCAAGGGAGTTAAATCAGTGGCAGTGCTGTCTTAGAGGGTGGCATAGACATAACTGTGGCCATCAAGAAAATGCCAGTGTAATATGTTCAGGTACTTCAGCGGGCTGTGTCTCAGACTCTGGGTTAGGTTTCCCTAAGATGTATATCACTGCAGTATTTGTTTATTTTTTGAACTAATATGTATTTCCAAGTTCAGTGCACCAGTCGGATTACACAACCCACGAAATGCTTAGATAATGTGCGGGGATCTCCTTGCCCAATGGGACACATGTTTTAAAAAGGCATCTTGGTTGTAACTACAAAGTATGAGCACTTGTGTGCAAATAGTTAATGAAACATGGAAACTCTTCTCCGGATGCAAAATAAGTATTTGAGAATGCAATTGCCTGTCCATGCAGAAATACACAAAGAGCTTAATCTTCTTCCCATTTAAGCTAATAGTAATTCCCCTTTTCAATTTCAAGCAGGGATTTTTTTTCAGTCTTTGGAAACTGATGGTAAATGGCAGCTCTATTCATCAGAACATTTTCTATTAATATTTTCAAAATCCTTTCTAATTTTATTGCTTACACTGTATGTTAACTGATTACACTATAATCATAATAATAACTAAAGCATGGAGCGTCATGAACTATCCTTAATTTTTGCCTTTTGTTATCTTCTTGCATAGCTCCACCTGATAGTAGTGAAGCACCCAAGACACCTGGTAATATTTTCTTATCCTTCTTTTACTACTGTACTGTAAGTTTGGATAAGAGAAACTAGTTGGGAAAGCCTGATTAGGATTTTATTTGGTGTCTATTGCACCTGTTAGGCATATTTGGACCCTCGTGGCTTTCTCTGATGGTCACTGCGTTGGAGGCTGTTGGGGCCCATAAGCGATGGGTGGCTTTCTAGTGTGACCCAGTAATACAGTTTTAAAATTCCAAATATTCTGTGTTCCTAGTACTCACTGTGGTGTACAGCCCCAGACAATGCAGACTTTAAATGTTGCAGTGTCAGAGACCAACAGTAAGGTGGCAGATACGCTGAGCTCCAACAGAAAAGAATCTTCATTGTTAGGGAACTTCAGAGAAACTTCGTCATGGAGGATGGCCAAGGAGCGGGAAGGGGTTCAGAAAGCCTCCAGGAACAAATCAAGAAAGGGAGGAAAGTAGGAAAAAAGAGGGAAAAGTTTTGAGATCCATCAGAGAAGGAAATGTGGAGGACATCTGAAGACAATGGTGAAGCCAAAGAGGGATGCAGATTGTCCCATTAACTAACATGTTTTAAGCAAGGGCTCAAGTTCTACAGATTTTGGTAACAGCATGTTGCTCTAGTAGAAGCAGCTGTGTTTGGTAGTGTGCATGGAGAGAAGGAGCCAGTCTGCACTTGTATACTTTATCATTAAGCTAAGTCTGCATTTTTAGAGTGGTCTTCATATGGATTGATAGGCCAGTTAATTGAACCCGTGTTCACTGCACCTTGCTGGAGTGGGTGTCTGGGCCAAGGATCACAAAAAGCAGATCATGGGTTATTGCTGTGACCTAACTCTGAGCTCACCCTCTTAGGCAGCATAAATAACTATGGAATCAAACTAACGTATGTAACTTCAGTATTAATTCCATAAGGGAGCTAGGCAGGGGAAGTAAACTTTCAGTGGTGTCAATCTTCGCAATAAAGAAATGGCAAATTCATTTTCTCTCCACCCAGCTGTTATTTCCAGGATAGTTAATATTTTGTGAGGCCAACTGCTTGCCAGTAATGTGAACATAATATACAGCAGCATTTTAATAACTACTGGATTTATATACATGCTTCAATATTGTTTACTGATATTAAAATTTTCCATCTAGTGGCACTTACATGTCTCCCAGAATACATGCGTGCAGTCATTAGAAAAGCCTATATCAGGTCAAAAGGCTATTTTTCATGGAATTTTCACTTGAATGACCCAACCTGTAGACCTATGGTTACAAAATCCGATGTTATATTCCATATACCTTATGATGGCTGTGGTACAAAAAGTAAGGTAAGAGTTTACATCTGAAAATACTCTATATCGAAATAATTTATTAAAATTACTTATTAATGAAAAGTTTTCAGAGTAACTCTGTGCTTTTAAGATTCCTAAAAGATTCCCAATGGGGAAGAAAACACTGTAAAATTTATATCACCATATAGTTTTGTGAACGCCAACAGCTGGGGGAATGAGCTGGGGACCTCTAGAACTGAAAGAATGAGCAGTTACAACTGGAGCTAAAGAGCCAAAGTTCCTTAGCCAGCCTTGTAATAGACTCATATCCTCTATAAATTGGGCACAGATGGGCACCTCTAACACACCTACACAGTAATAGGTTTATTGGTAATCATAACTCAAAGGAAAAGTTCAAGGGTCCAGTCCTGGTCCAGATGAAATTTGTGGCAAAATTACTGACTTCAGGGGAAGCACTATCAAACTTTCTTTCCCCACATTTTTGCTTCAGGGTTTGTTGGGTTCTGGATGGTTTAAGGATTTGGATAGGGTGCTGGCTGCTTATTTTGGACAATTAGAGAGACACGGTGGGTGAGGTAATATCTTTTATCAGACCAATTTCTGTTGGTGAGAGAGAAAAGCTTTCGAGCCAAACAGAGCTCTTCACTGAAGTTTGTCCAATAAAAGATATTACCTCACCCACTTTGTCTCTCTAAAATCTTGGGACCAAGACGTCTATAACTACACTGCATATTTTGGACAATGTATTTTCCTTTGTTCTGTGGAAGCAGTATGTGTCTTGTTCAATAATGCACTTGGGCCTTGAGACTTTAGAAATCCTGTTTTCTTGAGTTAAAAGAGAAAGAAGTGCATAGCCTTGTGCTGGCTCTCTGCACAGGGCTGAATTTCTCCCACTGCAGCAACTAGCAAAGAAAACCATGAGATTCACCAAAGATCCCAAAGGTTCAGTACAGAGTATCATCTTATGTGCAGCACCATACAACTGCTGGAAGAGTACAATAGGGTATATAAGAACTCTAGGCACAATGGCTGCCACAATTCATCAAGAAAATTGTGATCCCATTACAACATACGTATAGATACCGTAGCTGGCCTATCTTTTGTTAGATTGTCACACCACTGAGGACCCATATAGCTACTTCCCTATCTACCTCCATATACTGATGCCAGGTTCAAACCTGCAGACATTAATCATGCAAGATTCCCATTGAGATAATTTGGAATCTTGTATGTGCAAGATCTGTTGCATCAGGCATCCCACCTCCATCTTTGTGTCCAATTAACACAATAGTGGCTTCACATGATGTTGAAGAAAATGAAAACTAAATTATGGCCAAAACACAGCAACAGATTAAAACCTTCCACCCTTCTTAGACCTAGAAAGGAAACAAGACCAATAGAAGTTACAGATGAGAAATGCATATTAGATCATTCAGTCCATCTCTCTGCCTCGGCACACTTGTCTCCTACAGTGCTTTTTCCAGTGTTTT
Organism: Trachemys scripta elegans; assembly: GCF_013100865.1. Lineage (NCBI taxonomy): Eukaryota > Metazoa > Chordata > Testudines > Emydidae > Trachemys > Trachemys scripta. The sequence continues at coordinate 107,248,797 of NC_048304.1, read as the reverse complement.
GCCCAGTCTAGTTTAAATATTCCACACAATGGGTCTTCCTTCACAAGCCTCAAGAGGCATACCCTACTACATTTTACCATCAAGACATTTTTTCTTGGTATTCAAACTAAATTTTCCCTCTGTTCATTTCATGCAAAACCAATGATCTAGCATAGGGGTTCTCAAACTTCATTGCATTGCGACCCCCTTCTGACAACAAAAATTACTACATGACCCCAGGAGGGTGGACCAAAGCTTGAGCTCGCCTGAGCCCCACTATCTTGGGGGGGGGAGCCAAAGCCCAAGCCCCATTTCCCTGGGCGGCTGGGCGGAGGGGTCGGGGGGGGGGCAAAGTCCAAGGGCTTCAATCCCAGGCAGCAGGGCCTGTAAACTGAGCCCTGACACCCAGGGGGTGGGGCTCGGGCTTTGACTTCAGCTCCGGGCCCCAGCAAGTCTAACACCAACCCTGGCAACCCCATTAAAATGGGGTCACGACCCACTTTGGGGTCCTGACCCACAGTTTGAGAACGGCTGATCTAGCATAAAAGAGGATCTAAAAATATTCAAGCTGAAACCACTTTTTCACCTGTAATCATCTGACTTTCGGATAACTTGTAGTGCATTTCAGCTGTCTAGATTATAATATTTCAACAAGACTTTCGAAGCACTATACTCTGTATTTTATCCAATGTTTTAACAGGTAAATAATGGGACTATTGACTACTCCAACACAGTCAGAGCATCCACTTCTGATAAGTTCATCACCAGGGCAAAGAGGCCTCAGTTACATTTCACTTGCAGAATGAACCAGAGCATGATAGTGGACATCATGCACATCGTCAACGAGTCCGACTCTTTAGAAACTGATGAAACTCAGTATGGACGATTCAATGTGAAACTTTCCTTTTATGAAGCACCATCATTTTCAAGCCCCGTGAAAATTTTCCCATACTTTGTTGACCTAAACCAGGACTTATACATTCAAGCCACTCTCTACAGCCTTGATCCAAATCTGATGTTGTTTATAGACACATGTGTAACATCTCCTGATTCCCATGACTTTACAACTGTGAAATACGATTTAATCAAGAGAGGGTAAGGAAAATATTCACCCCACAGTTTAAAATGATTTTTATATGTAACTAACCTCGTAGCGGGCTACAGCAGGGTTTGAACCTCGGCCTCACAGACCTAAAAGCCTCTAGCACTTTGCGGTAAAGGAATGTATATATTAGCTCGCTGCAGTAGCCTTTTATATGAACCAGCCATTAGAAGGAACAAAGAATCACACTTTTTGTAGTGTGGATTACATATAATTCCATGTGTATATTCTGCATGTGGAAGGATTTGGAAAGAGAAACTAGTTTAAAATCTCTATAGAAATTTCTCATCTCAGTAAAATAAATTGCAGGAATTGTGAAGCAAAGGTTTGGGTTTCTCTTCTTTTGTCTTTTCTTTTTAGAAAATCCAAATGCGAAATAAAAAATAACATTAGAAAGATATCAAGGCTCTTTATCCATATTTTTGAAAGGTGCTTTCCAAAAATATTCTTTTAAAATTCCTTTGTTTGTTTTCAAAATATTTTTGCATTTATTTCATTATTTACACTCCATCTCTGTGTATTCAGGCATTGCATATGGTGAATGTTTATTAACTTTGTTGTTTAAAATGCATGAAGGAAAGTTCCAGTCAATTTATGATGCAACAAAAGTGTTTATTTTTATGCAGCACTAAGTCACATGGCATAATGCAATATCCATATTTTATTACGGTGTGAGAACAGACTAATTTTATGTATTTTTTTCTTTTTCTCAGGTGTGTAAAAGACGATACCTACACTGCTTACTATTCATCAAACAAAAAAATTGTTCAGTTCCATTTTAAAGCCTTTCAGTTTTTTAATGGATACTCTACAGTTTACCTCCAGTGCAAAATGGTGGTGTGCAAGGTGTATGATACTTCTTCCCGATGCTACCAGGGCTGTGTAACTAGGACCAAGAGAAATACAAGTTCTGGCCAGGAAAATGTGACAGTTGTTGGGCCAGTTAAACTCAAGTAAAAGAATCCCAGTAACTCAGATGGGCATATTGTCAATTTAATGTGATGTTATTTCAATCGCTTTTAACATAAAAAGGATTGGTTCATTGCATGATTTCCTGCTGATGAGCTCTAGTAACATTTCTACCAGTGTAGCAAACCCTAACAAACAGAGTACTTGATTAGTGACGGTATACATCTGTCTTTACCATTCCCTAATTTCAAATCTGTTGCATTTACTTCCTAGACAAATAAAAGCCTATACTTCTCATCAATAAATAATCTTGGTTATAAAAGTATAGGTGAACCAGATGATTGATTTTCTGATCTAGACTTCGTGACAACAGAATCTTCTTATGTCTATACAAATTCCCCCTTTGTTTTACATCATACTACCGCTGAATAGCATGAGTGTTTATAGTTTAAGAACAATTAGCTTATATTATAATTATATAACTATATTTTTATCTCAACTCACAATGATTCACTGCTGAGCTTCATACTTGAAAAGATGAAAACAGAAGCATCTGTGTTTATACTTATTAAATATAGAATAAATGCGTTATGATGCTTGAAAATTATGGAGATGGACACATTAAAATTGCTTAAAGAGAGAGACATATGGCATGTAAATTCTAAGTTCTGCCTCTAATTTAAGAGATTAGGAGCTTCATGTTTTGTGTCTTGAACTAAATTGATATTGTGACAAAGTTCCTCTTCTATCTTGGTGGGTCCTGCGCTTATTGGTGAATTTGCTTGCCTCCGAGATTCACCATGTGGGTTGGGGAACAGCCCAGAGACCTTCCCCTCTGGTAGAACCCACAGTCCAGGTCAATTGGGAGGTTTGGGGGGAACCCGGTCCTACCCTCTACTCCAGGTTCCAGCCCAGGGCCCTGTGGACTGCAGCTGTCTAGAATGCCTCCTGGAACAACTGCACGACAGCTACAACTCCCTGGGCTACTTCCCCATGGCCTCCTCCCAACACCTTCTTTATCCTCACCACAGATCCTTCCTCCTGATGTCTGTTAATGCTTGTACTCCTCAGTTCTCCAGCAGCACATCCTCTCACTCCCAGCTCTTTTTTTACACACACACAGACACACACACACCTCACTAACTGGAGTGAGAGCCTTTTTATACCTTTTTATTCCTGATTAGCCCGTCTGTCCTAATTGATTCTAGCAGCTTCTTCTTAATTGGCTCTAGGTGTCCTAATTAGCCTGCCTGCCTTATTCATAGTTTCATAGATTCTAGGACTGGAAGGGACCTCGAGAGGTCATCGAGTCCAGTCCCCTGCCTGCATGGCAGGACCAAATACTGTCTAGACCATCCCTGATAGACATTTATCTAACCTACTCTTAAATATCTTCATAGATGGAGATTCCACAACCTCCTTAGGCAATTTATTCCAGTGTTTAACCACCCTGACAGTTAGGAACTTTTTCCTAATGTCCAACCTAAACCTCCCTTGCTTCTTGTTCTATCTTTAGAGACTAAGGTGAACAAGTTTTCTCCCTCATCCTTATGACACCCTTTTAGATACCTGAAAACTGCTATCATGTCCCCTCTCAGTCTTCTCTTTTCCAAACTAAACAAACCCAATTCTTTCTGCCTTTCTTCATAGGTCATGTTCTCAAGACCTTTAATCATTCTTGTTGCTCTTCTCTGGACCCTCTCCAATTTCTCCACATCTTTCTTGAAATGCGGTGCCCAGAACTGGACACAATACTCCATTTGAGGTCTAACCAGCGCAGAGTAGAGCGGAAGAATGACTTCTCGTGTCTTGCTCACAACACACCTGTTAATACATCCCAGAATCATGTTTGCTTTTTTTGCAACAGCATCACACTGTTGACTCATATTTAGCTTGTGGTCCACTATAACCCCTAGATCCCTTTCTGCCGTACTCCTTCCTAGACAGTCTCTTCCCATTCTGTATGTGTGAAACTAATTATTTTTCCCTAAGTGGAGCACTTTGCATTTGTCTTTGTTAAACTTCATCCTGTTTACCTCAGACCATTTCTCCAATTTGTCCAGATCATTTTGAATAATGACCTTGTCCTCCAAAGCAGTTGCAATCCCTCCCAGTTTGGTATCATCTGCAAACTTAATAAGTGTACTTTCTATGCCAATATCTAAGTCGTTAATGAAGATATTGAACAGAGCTGATCCCAAAACAGACCCCTGTGGAACCCCACTTGTTATGCCTTTCCAGCAGGATTGGGAACCGTTAATAACAACTCTCTGAGTACGGTTATCCAGCCAGTTATGCACCCACCTTATATTAGCCCCATCTAAGTTGTATTTGCCTAGTTTATCGATAAGAATATCATGGAGACTGGTTCCAGCAAGTTCCTGTTTGTTCTGGAACTGCCCCTGTTACCTTACCCAGGGAAAAGGGATCTACTTAATCTGGGACTAATATATCTGCCTTCAATCACTCTTCTGTAGCCATCTGGCCTGACCCTGTCACAATATGAAAAGTCAAATGCAGTGGGATTAATATTTTGTATGTTGTATTATTTTTAATAAAGGAAAAGATTTTCTCCATTATACTGTATTATAGTGTGACTTGAATGATGAGTTTCCAAGAGCCCCTCTTATGTATACACAGTTGTGTAATGCGCTTTGTACTCAGAAAAGTCCACATTACTATCCCCTCCTTCTCTCTTGAATACCAACACACCTGGCTTCCTTGGTCTAAGCGAGGATTAAGGTAAGAACACGTCTGTGGCACTAGCAGGATCATAAGCATTGAAGGGTTTGTAACATCAACTTTCTGCTTCTTAGTAGGCAATATTGAGAATGCAAATGGCAGGTTCAATCCATGAATCCACATTCCTTATGAGTAGTTATAGCATATAATACTATACTGGAGTGGAAGAGATTAGTCATAAACTAATTACATCACCCCCCTTGAGAAATAGGCACACTTAAGGGAATAGAAACTCCTAGAATTGCATTTGCTTTCTCACCTAAGGCATGGCAAGACTGGGGTTGTTTCTCCTCCCTTCCACCTTTGGGAGTAGAAGGGGATTCACCTCCAAAATTACTAGATCACCAGGAGCCTGGTGGACAGAACTACCTCTGTGGAGGCCCTGTTCTCCTCTACTGCCTCCAAAGCTCCTCTGTATCCTTGCAACACACCTCAGATAGAGTTGTGCTTCCACAGGTTCCCTGGAAGCTGCTGCTGCTACCAAACCACCTCTTCCTCCCCCTTCCAGGTATAGAAATCTACATGTTGGAAGCAGAAGCAGCCTAACCTATTGCTGGGGCATCCTGGAAGATTTGGTTGGGGAGGTCAATGTCACAAAAGCATGTATGGCCCTGCCCTTTCCAGCCTCTACCCTGTCCCTCCGCTGCATAGCTCAGCTCTCATGGAGCACCTGCAAGAGACACTTCAGCAGGCTCGGGTGATGGAGATCAGGAAGGATGATGGTACATTTAAATTAACTATCTGCCATGTTATGATGTATGTATAGAAAGCTCAGACCAGGGGTCCATCTAGTCCAGTATTCTGTCTCTGACAGTAGCCAGTTTCAGATGCTTCAGAAGGTGGAAATAATTAGGAAATAACTTGCCCACAGAAAAAGTTTCTTCCTAGCCCCTGACAAATTAGGATGCTTCTACACAGCGAGCAGCATCCCACAGCAGCAAGTCTCAGAGCCTGGGTCAACAGACTCAGGCTCATGGAGCTCACACTATGTCACTAAAAATAGCTGTCTAGACATTATGGCTCAGGCTTGAACTCGGGCTCTGACGCCGAGGGAAAGGGGTGGTGTTTAGAGCCTAAGCCTGTCTATGAAACCATTATTAGCACTGTAGCATGAGCCGAGGACTCAGACTCTGAGACTTGCTGCTGTGGGGCTGTTGTACCCTGTGTAGATGTACCCTTAGTGGTTCGCATATGTTGTGAACCAAAAGGGTTTATAGCCCATGTGATGGGGTGTATTCCCCACACTGGCCCTGAGAGGGTAAATTAGGCCAGGCTGGCCTAATTAACCAATTAAGCAGCAAGTAGGGGAGACTTGTAGGCTACAAGGAGGCCACTAATTAGAAGCGGGTTCAGCTGGACAGGAACAGAGTGGCCTACATAAAGCCCAGGAAGGGGGAGCAGCTGCAGGGAAGGAGTTTGCAGTCACATCCTGAGAGGAGGGAAAGTGGGCTGGTAAACCCAAAGAGGGAGGGGAGATGGTTACGTAGCAAGAAGCCTCGGAAAACAGTAGCAAGGGCTAGGAGAGTACAGGTCTTGGCTGCACATTATAGGGTCTCTGGGCTGTAACCCATTGTAGATGGTGGACCTGGGTTCCCCAACCACCCACTGGGTAGTGGCACAAGGTGTTAGAGACATCAGCCAGACAGCTAGTCTGAAAGGATTGCAATCCCTTTTGAAGGGGAAGAACTTAGTGATCTGGCCAGCAGGCCAAGTCATGAACCAGAAGCTGCCACTCCGAGAGCGAGCAAGATGCAGACTGAGAGAAGAAGACTGGTAGAGACACTGCTAAGTAGGGTTGCCAACTGTCTAATCACACAAACCCAAGCACCCTTGCCCTGCCCTTTCCCTGAGGCGCCCCCCTCCCCCCCGTTGCCTGCTCCCCACCACCCCACTCACTTGCTGGGGTGTGGAAGGGGTGTGGGTTTGGGGGTGAGGCTGAGGGGTTTGGAGTGTGGGAGGGGGCTCAGGGCTGTGCCTGAGGCAGGGGGTTGGGGTGAAGGCAGGGGCATGGGTGCAAGCTCTGGGAGGGAGTGTGGGTGCTGGAGGGGGCTCAGGGCTGGGACAGGGGATTGGGGCTCCCTGCTGCTCTGGCCCCGTGCCGTTCCCAGAATGGCTGTCATGTCCCTTCGGCCCCTGAGGGGAGGCGGAGCACAGGGCTCTGTGTGCTGCTCGTGCCTGCAAACACCACCCCCCGCAGCTCCCATTGGCCGCAGTTCCCGGCCTGAACCGCCTGGCCTCCCCCGCCCGCCAGGGGCCACGCAGGGTTGTGCCAGCCACTTCTGGGAGTGGCACAGGGCCAGGGCAGGCAGGGAGCCTGCCTTAGCCCTGCTGCGCCACTGGACTTTCAACACCTAAAATCTGGGAAACTCCCAGCGAAACTGGGAGGGTTGGCAACCCTACTGCTGAGGAGAGTGCAGCACCTGGCACAGCTAATCCCCAGGATGCACCACAAGCAGTGAGGGAATCCCATCGCAGCCCTTAAAAGTCAAATAATTCTGTTGAAGCCATGGATGTTCTCCTTAGCCATAGTTCTATGTCTATGCATTCATTTATTTTATTAATTTTTCTCTTCAGGGTGTATGAGCCCCATGAAACAAGTGCATATTAAGAATGGACATGAAGGAGGGAGAGGACTGAGGCATGCTGTATCAAGTCAGGCCAGAGTTTCAGACATATAGGGACACACGGAAGAAGCTACAGAGGAGGATGCAAAGGGGGCTCCATTAGAAGTCTGAGCCTGACATTTGAACTTATCTACTTTCAAAGGTTTTATTTGTACACTATTGCTTTTCAGCAACAGTTTCAATAGTCATCCTTGAATCAGTTTTAATGACTATTTCATCCTCAAACACTTTACAAACATTAACTAGATCATTGCAATACTCCTGATACATTAGCCCCATTTCACAGTCTGGGAACCGGGGACAAGGAGGTTAAATGACTTGCCCAAGGTAACTTATGAGAATCTGTGTCAGAGCTGAAAATTGGAACTCAGAAGTTCCTGCTGCCCATGCTGGGGATTCAAATTTAATACCTTCAAGTTCCTGCAACACCAAGTTTAGTTTACCTCCAGGGTAAAGTTTTAATTTGTGACAATGGTGATGTTAATTCTGACTGTACTCAAGGTTGTGTTTCTAGGCACAGAAGAGAGATTTCTTCATACAAATGGAAAGCTGATGCTGTGATAGGAATGCATCCGTCCAAAAAGGGATTGCTGTTCTGTTGATCAGTCATGTAAGAGCAGTATGTAAACTAAAGACCTCATGCAGCTCTCATATATGATGGTGTAAATCAGAAGGAATTCCACTGAAGACAATACTATTACACTAATGCAAAACTGGAGTGGGAATAGAATCAGGGTCTCAAGGATTCAGATAAAGAGTTTTTCTCACTTTTGCAGATTATTTGAAAGATTGAATGGTCTTCTGGCTGAATGCACACAAAGTAAAAAAAATAGGACTCAAAATTATTTAGGTGGGCATTGAATCAGGCCATAAAGAACTATCAGTAAGTTAAATACCCAAAAAAAGGATGTAACAGTTTCAAATCATGACTATCTTGACCGTTTCTTTAACAAAATGTGTATGTAGCTCAACATTACTAAAGTAGCATAATTTAAAAAAAAAAAAAAAACACACATTTCAGCTATCATCTTTGTTATAATCTTCTTTACAAAACAAGAGTTAATATTTCAGTTGTATTTTTTTTAATTCATTTTTTATGGGAAAGCTTTTAATATGCAGAACCACAAATTACTAAAACAAAGCTAGGTTAAGCCCTCCTAAACCTGACACCTATACAAACAAAATTAACTATGGAAAGGACAGAAACTTGGGGGGGAAAACCATGCAATAAACAGGAAAAAAATTACCGTTTAGGTTAAAAACTGAATTAGCTCACAGGCTAAATGAGTTGGATTATTCTGATGTTGTATCGTATTAACATTTATCTATCTTATAAAAGGATGAAAAATATAGACAGTTAATGAAGCTCTCTGTCACTGTGTTGGTTATGTTTTTTTAAAAATGTTAAAACTCATTGGTGATGTGGGTTCAGAATTTGCATTCTATTCCAAATCATCCTTGAGGAATCAAAATATCTGATGGAAGATAAATTTCCATTAAGGATTGGGTAATGATTCCACTGACTTTAACTATTTTTTTTTCTATATAGAGTCTTTCGCTCAAGTGCAAGGAACCTTGAATCTGCAGCTCTACTGCTTATATATCCTTTCATTTGTGGTTCTGGCTACAAACGTTATTGTAGCAGCTGTGGTTCTGAAATATTATATCAATTGCCAAGCAGCAATCAGAAACTGCAGAGCTATTGCCAAAGTACTTGTCATCTTTTCTACAATAGTGTAATGTAGATAGAAACACAATTAAGTTGGATATTTTCTGAAAAATTTTTTTCAGATCGGTTACTTATTTTAAAGGAAGTAAATACCTCTTGCTGTCCTGAAACAATGCAAACAAATTTCAGAAAGAATATTTCAAATGTAGTATTTAAATACATTTTTCATGGGGCTATTAAGATCACTTAGAAATTCAAATTGAATACAGCTGCCCACTTAAAGAGCTTTCTCACAACAACAACAACAAAAATTAAACCTGTGCTTTGCAACTGCTGCCTTCTACGTATAGTGATTTGACCTACATAGCCTAAAATCATTTGGGTCCTTTCTCCCTCAAAGGCCTTCTCTAGCCTTGTGATACTCTAGGAACTGCAATATCCTGAGGCGCTTGAGCTGGTGGTTCCCTGGTTTAAGTAGGAAGAGGGGCTGCTGGCAGGGTCTTCTTAGTGAAGCAACCTCAACTGTAGAACTCACATCCTCCTTTGATCCTCTATAGTATCTGGATCTGATGACCTTAAAGGCATACTGCAAGGCTCATCAGTTTTTCTTTGTGTGAGGAAGTAGGGGAGGAAGAGGAAGAAATGGTGGTATGGGTGGGTGGGGGAGGAGAGAGAATGTAGGATAGGGTGGATACAGAACAGGCAATGGGGGCAACTACTTACTAGCCACTGCCTACACAGACTCTTAATTTTTTTTAGTATTTATTTTAGAATTTGTATATTTTGGGTTAAACCTTTTAGATATTTGAATAGAATACATTAAATTAAGCTTGGAAATTAAATTTGGAAACCAGTTTTGTCCTACGTATTCTCAGATAGATGGGAATGAAGATTAACAAGTTAGAGTAAAATTAATATAAAGTTAAAGCGGAAACTTCAGATGTGTAGCTATCTCTGTCCTTCTGAAATATAGCTTCTTGTGGTTCATGAGTCTGTAATTTTATTTTATAAGTAAAAATGCCCATAATTAAAAAACAAATACATATCTCTATATTTCTTCACAGAGAGGATTGTCTGCTTCTCAAAGGAAGATATTGCCTTTATCTCTGTTAAGCCGGATGCGTGTAGAACATCTGTAGTCTCTGCCAATGCAGTAGACATGGGTGAAAGAGGACTCTAAGCCACCTTTCTACCTCCTGATCCTGGAGCAACCATAATACTATAGGGTCATTCCTCTGGTTCAGGATTACCATAATGCAGAGATCCTGTCCCATCATACTCCCTATATAAAAGGGGGCCCCCTTATCTGCTCCTTTAGGGCAGTTTCTGCTACTACTGTGGGCTGAGGTTCTGACCAATACGCTACACTAAATCCATCCAAGCAGTTGTGTGCTTGTTTTGAATTGAGCATCAATAGATAAGGTCTGTCATTTAGGTCATTGATAATAGTCAATCCACTTTCTGTACTGTGCTTCAGTTCAGCTTCAGGTGTATCAGATAATGATTCTGAACTGGTGCATTAGAAGTAAAAGGTACCCTATCTTTTTAACCTTTAACCAAAGAATTAAAATAAACTAAAACTAAACAGAAACTGAATTCTGTTTTTTAATCTTCTAGAAATGGATTGCCAATAAAACAGAAAACAATTAAGCCAATATAAATACAAAAGTTACAACTCACTTTATTTATAGCACATATTTCATAGTTCAAGTAGAGATTGAGAAAATGTATTTCAAGTGGCTTTTTAGAAATATTTAACTAAATAAGCCACAAAAATACATACAAAATTCTTACACTTATGAAAAATATAGATATTCTTAAAGATTACAGATGTTTTATAACACTAACATTTAGTGTACAATACTGGGCAGAATTACAGTAACAAATGTAACAACTTGGGGGGCTTAGAATTAGTTTAATAAATATTATGCTTTGTAAAGACATCAAAATAAATACTTGCCCCTGGAAAGTATTTATATTGGGGACCTGTCTCTTTCAAATATTGTCTATCTCTCTCCATTTGAGAGTCCTACTCCAGAGTCATATTGTTCTTGTGACATTTTGTTCGATCTGGAGTTTTGAACCATGTCCATTAACAGAACAACTTTAGTATCTATATGTTCCTGAAGTTTCTGCATACTTAGATCAATATAGTCCATTAGTTTTTTCTCCATCAGTTCCATATTTTTGGATATGACCTTTTCCAAGTAGGAGCAAATAGGCTGCTGTTCCATTCTGCAAGAAATATAAATAATTAGTCATTCCTATTTTTAATATGGAGCCAGTGAGCATGCTGGCTAACTGACATAGAGATCCCAGTGCCTCAAGGAAGGGCACTGAAGTTTTGAAGTATTACTGGGTTTCTTAGAATATGCACTCAGTAGGAGGTACTCTTAATGTTAAAGTCAAAATAATAAATAAATACTTACACCTTTACTACACAGAAGGCCTAATTTTGTCCAAACACACACTGTGCAACATACATTAGTCAGGTGTATATCATAAGGGCAAGATTTGCCCTATTTTACATTAGTGTGTACATTTACCTGTACAACTAACCAACCAAAATACTTTTTGTAAGTGTGTAAGAGTTAAGATACTATGTTAATCTGTGTTTAATGTAATCTTACCCCAATACTGAAAATGGTAATTTTTTGTTTAAGAAAAGATTAGCACACTAATCTGTACAAATTTCATTTTATGCTTCCATACCTGTGTAGTGAGAAACAAAGTTAGGGAATTCTCAGTAAAATAGTAGCACAAAAGCCACACATCATATCCATATGATAGATTTACATTATTTATTATAGTATGTATGGGAGTATGAAATCTTGGGGAAAAAAAGTTTGGAAAAAAATAAAATTGGCTTCCACTTACAGTGACAGCGTATTCATCAATTAGGACCAGCCAGTTCCAAGTTTCAACTTTTTCTGCCATTTAGGGTTGATTGTGTTTAAAAAAAAAACCAGACACGACTTTTTGTACATATTTAAATGCAAGAGCTATATTGTCCCTCCCTTGCCCTTTTTAAATGTCTCAAAAATTAACAGTTTGTACTCAAACTTTCCAGGATATTCACCATACCCAAACCAGGAGGCTGGGGGAGAGGAACCCTTGCTAAATCACTTCCCACATGTAACCAATGCAATGCCATGTTTCTGTCAAGCTGCAATAGAGGGAAAGTTAGCTAGAGTTCTGTCATTTTTCATTGCTGCTATTCAGAACCCAGTGGGCAGTAGTATCAATAAACTGATCTTCTTCAGTCTGCTGATACTTGGGAAAGATATGAGGTTTAGCACGGGCAGACACTGGAGCTTTTCACTCGTGGGAAAAATGAAGACCAGGAAGGAGGGTAGTGTAGTAGAGACACCCCACTCATACAAGTTCTGGGAGAAACAGAAAGAGAATGCACCTTTTGCCACTTAGCAGCCATAGAAGATTTTGGAACAAGGATTCACACATTTATCACATCTACTAAACAGAGGCTCATAAATCAAAAAAAAAATGGAGCCACCAAGCACAGTTCAAGTAGAATGCCCAGATAAGGAACACCAGCACTTCCCCCTTTCCTGGTAGCTGGAGATGTCTGAATTCTCACCAGAGTACTGCCAACTATAAAGCACTCCTTTTCCTTTCCACCATCTTACATAATAGTCTAAAGCTATGAATCTGGTAATATGGGAAAGAAAAGGAAGGAGAGATTGATGGGATAAAAGTTAAAGATAAGAAAACTGTGATAAAGGGGAAGAAAAGAGACACCTAGAATAAAGCAGAAAAAGGTACACTAGGATCGGCCACTGGAAAGAAGCCAGGATTATGAAGATAATAATGAAAAATATTCAAATACATTTCAAAATGCTGATGTTCATTTAATGTTCATAACTGTTTTATTCCTTTAAATTGCAATGGCGGGGCTTTGTGGTGTGTGGCCTTGGAGTACTATCATGGCAGAATTTTTTATTTTATTTTTTAAATACACTATTGCCCACAGGCTAGGACAAGTTGGATAAGTGTATCAAGCCTAACTTACCCAACAGTTTGAATGCCTTCCCCTTTAGCTATTGTACTCTTCTCAAAATGCTTATTCCCATCATCTAGCTGAAGATGATTTACTTGACTACATAAGTTTTGAAGAAAAGGAAGCAGCAGCCCAGAACTGGGCATATTTGAGTTTGCACTTGTTTGCTCTTGCATTAATGATGACAACGTAACTTTAAAATCATTTCCAGGAAGAGGAGTGCTTTGTTGCATAGTTTTAAGTCTTTCAAGATCAGGAATATTCTCTCTACCAGGTATCCGTGTGTTCACGTCAGTATGTGTTTTTAAATCTTCAAGAACTGTTTCAGTTGTCAAACAACTTTTAAAAGGAAAGGGTGCATTGGATGATTGGTTTAATCCTCTAAAAGCAGCTGCATTGTGCAATCCATCAATTGTATGCTTGTCTCCAAAGACAGATTCCTTTTTTCTAAAGATACATTGAAGTTTGTCTCCAAGAGGAAAACTGTTCTAATGGAAATAAAAAAAATGTACATATTTAATGGTGTTATATTATGAATATAAATTTACAGAAGTAATAGATGTGCCTCTTCTCCCGCCCGCCTCCCCCCCCCCACAAAAGGAAGCATTCTGTAGCATTTTAGAGAACTATAGCATTCATTCCATTCTCACCAGTGTAAAGTTTACTCAATGAATGTGATATGAAAGTTTATTATAAAGAAAGTTATCTACTGATATTCTATGGAAAATAAAGAAACTTTCCCAGTAAAGAAATAATGTGAAAGTGATTAACATTTGCAAGATGAAGGTTTAGAATAGCTAAAAATTTTTTTAGACTGAACTTAAATTACTGAAGCAGGAGTTGATTAAATGAGGGCTCCAAAACTAAAAATTACTCCATGTGGGTGGGTGCAGGGGTCTGTACATATGCTTCTCTTTGCAGGATTGCGGCCTAAATCCAATAGTTATACTACAAGTACTTCCCCTTTTATTTGGCGGAAACAAATTTTATTGCAATGAAGATACAAGGGTTTTTTAAAAACAAACAAACAAAAAACCCCACCATACACACCCCACACAATTCTCAAAGTAGTGACAGCTCAGTTGTAACATACAATATCTATCCTAAACTATTAAATGTATAGTAATAGTCTGTCATCTCAAGTTCCAAGATCACTTTTTATCATTTGATTTTAGCAAGGAAGAAGTTGTGACCTTTTCCTTTTGGGTGCAAATCTCAGCGTCACCCATGTTTGGTTAGTTTAAGGCTGGATTACTGCTACAAGTGGCTGATCCTTAAAAATAATTAATATTTAAGTTGGCGTAGAATGTGGCTGCACAGATATTAAACGTTATTTCCTGCAGGAAACACATTACACTTCACATACTCAATGATACGCACTGACTAGCACCTAATTTTGAGTTGAAATGAAAGGTGTAAGTTTTGTCCTACAAAACCTGAAATGGGCAAACTGTTGCTATAATACTACAGTTTAAAAAGGAGCTACCTGTAGCTACAGATCTCAACCTAACAGCCCCTTTGGTTTAAATGGAGAGGGGAGGAAGGTTTCGTGGCATAGTGTTTTTAGTGGGGAGTCTTCAACTCTGGAATTCAGTCAGCTTGGCTTTAGTGACCTTCAGCGCACATTGCAAGGCTCATTTATGTTCCCAGGCTTGTTACAATGGTAGTGGCTAAATAAGGTTTGAAATAGTAAGAAGTTTCTTTGGAGAGGTCTTTAATCAAATGAGTTTGGAATATGCGTGTAACACAGACACAAAACACAAAGTCCTGGATTATGCCTTTTTATAAATTTAAATAAAGTGTGGTAACTTGCCTTCTGCTGAAGTCGAACCATATTCATGAGTTGCTGAGCACCTGGAGATAACTTTGACCCCATGGATTCCACCATAGTTTGAACTCTGTCTAGATCTACGCTTGATCCTAGTGAAGGAAGATCTGAGGCAGATTTTGCAGAAACTGATTTTACTTGTACTACAATTTTAGTTATGAGTACTCTCTGTCTTTCACCAATGGAGAGCAGCTATTGAAAAACAAAGAAAAATAATAAGATTTTAGAACAAAGTACTACTTTGGAAATTAAAAGGTCATTTTAGTGGAAAATTGAGACCTGTTTAATAGACTTCCTACTACTATTATTCTGAATAGTGCTCATATTGAAATAGAATATGAGTGAAGATCAGTTGTGCTTAAGTGTTGGCATGATAAGAGCCTATGTTTAAACTTTATGCATGCGAGTAGTCCCATTAACTACAATAAGATTACTCACATATGTAAAATTACAAATGTGCACGTTTGTAGGATCAACACCTAAAATTCCCATTGTGCACAAACTGTTAAACATCTAGAATATGTCTATTTTACAAAATTATTTGTTTAAGAGCATTCCTCTCTCTCACACACACACACACACACACACACACACACACACACTCTTTAATAATGACATTTTAAGACATTTGTGGTGTGGATTTGACATGAGAACCCTGGTATCAAAATCCACCTACATTTTTGAAGAGAATACTCAAACCACATCTCAGGTTGATATAAACCTAACTATCATCATCTGAGTAACAGATAGTAAGGCAAAAAATGACAATTTAAAACATAATTTTGTGGAACTTCCTACCTTAATTCTACAAGAGGTTGTTGAGTACTCCAATTTAAGATATTTTTTGTATAAGGTAACCTTGTCATTTCTGTTAGAAAAATAAAATAAATGAGAGCTGTGAAGTCTCTAGATGGTAAATGCTACAGAAATGCTTTCTACAAGAGGACAAAAATATCAGCTATTATAGTCAGATGATAATGAGAAAAGAGCAGAGTGGGTCATCTTTTAACAGAATATTTTGGTTTTAACACTGAAATTCAGTTTGGATTTAATCATACGGCACATACACACAAGTACACATATAGTTCCTGGTTTTTTTCCACGCATGGTATCCACAAGATTTTCTTCTCGTTTTGGCTTGACTGATTGGTTGGTTCTTAAATTAGCAAGTTAAACAACATATCTGGCCAAATGTTGATGTACTGTAATTAAAGTCTACATCCTTTTATCCTCCCCCCCAAAAAAACCTCCATAGGCAAAATCTTGCAGCGTATACAAGCAGAACCAAAGTATAACTAAAATATATTTTCATTCCTCTCTTTGGAGCCATATATAAAGAGAATTTAAAGTGATCCTAAATGGCTTTTAGAGATTACTACTGAATTAAATACTTTAGCTCATTGAAAATGGTAGCTAACAGCCTTAACCATCTGTTTGACACAGACAACACATTGGTAGTGTAAACCACTAATGTGCGTCAACAATGACATGGAAGGCCTACCTTGAAGGGTAAGAAGTGCAGTTTCTATGCCCATTCATTCCTTGGTCTCTGCTGAGACTGTCAAGGCAGCACAAATTGTGTTGGTGGATATCTGACCACTAAAAACTCAATTGAGACGAAACAACCAGTAGATGGCAACACATTTTGTTCACTAAGACACCTGGGCTACATTTAAGCCAACAGTCTAAAAGCAATATAATACATCACCAGCCCCCCTAAGACAGCCAGTTTCCTTTTCAATTGGATTTAATAAGCAAATACTACACTGAGCCTACATAATGAAGACACTTACCTATCATTCTGGATGGTGCAGACAGTCTGTCCCCTACCAGTTCCACAATACTCTTCTCCTACATATACTTCCATGTTTCTTGCCTCACTTAAAATTCCAACATAGACTATTTCCTCAGATCCATGAGGATCACACTGCAGGTACAGTAAGCAGGGAGTTTCCTTTTCATCATTTAAGGGTCTCTCCAAAACCACAGAGTTCTCACTAGAAATATAAGGAACATTCTCTATAAGGAGCAACTTAACAACATTTTATTTAACCTATGCTTTTCAGGTAACACTATAGTTTATAAAACATAAAACAAGAACTCTTCATTTAAAGTCATTCAGTTTTGAAGAGAACAGATACATAATCTATATTTTTATAACTGCAGTATTTACAACGAAGAACAAGCACTACAATTACAGGTTGTGTATGTGTGTGTGGGGAAATATTTATATCACATTTTACAAATTTCAAACTTGCTGTGGATTCAGTCTGCAATGAAAATTAATGGCTCTGCCACATATGAAGGAAGTTTTGATCTCAAATACTGTTTTAAATGTCGGGGGTGGGGGAGGGCGGGAAGAACGTGTGTGCTATCAATATTTTTAGTTACGCACAGGGAGATCCCTATCTTGAAATACACTAATCAGTTCCCCGGATGCTCTAGTTCTCACAGGACTTGCTCCGATAAGCATGTAATCAGGTCTAGTTAGGTCTCTTTCCATTAAAAGTTGTCATCTCCCCGGGGGTAAAACACACCTGCCCGGACACGGTGAACCTGTGTGAAGACTCACTGCGACCATGGGCATCTATTCCGGCCTCAGTACAGCGCCTGGCACTCAGGAGAACAGCGCTGTAGCCAGGGCCCCGGCCTGAGCCCATCGCACCCCAAGGCGAGGGTATTAGGGGGTCTCGGGACTCCATGGGGCAGCAGAGGATCAGATCCACACCCCGCCAGGGATCGGGATCCAGCCTCCACTTCCCCGCAAGCGTGTACATGTCTGCGGTGCCGGGCATCCCTTACCCGCACTCGGGCGGCGCCAGCGTCTCGCCGTCACTGGCTCCCTCGGGAAGGAGACGCAGGGTGTCCGCCAGGCCCCCGGGAGACGAGGGGGACACGCAGTCCCACGAGCAGCCGGCTGCGATGCGGGGGCGGAGGAGGGGGCCATTGGCGCTGCGGATGCCATCCTCGGTTGCCACAGCGCCCGCCAGGCTACCGCTCGCCATCGCAACCGTCCCGCTGGCTGCCAACCGTCCCCTGCCGCGCCGTGCCGGGCAGAAATAACCCGGCAGAACTGATTTCTACAGAGAACATGCTCCCCACCGGACACCGTTGCGGGCGGAACGTCCGCCTTCCAACGGTCACGGGGCGTTCTTAACGCGCCGCTGATTGGCTCGCCGCCTTCCCGTTCTTCCCCATCCCCAGCGCGTCTCAGGCGTCTAATCCGCAGGCGCAGGGGCATTGTCTCCCCTCCCCCCCATCTGTGTGGTGACGCGCATGCCCACAGCGGCAGTAGCCCTCGCTTCCGTTTCCGCGCTTAGCTTCTGAGCAAGCGCGCGCTAGGGTCAGGGCGGAGTGAGAGGCTGGTGGTTGTGTGTGAAGCGGCCTGAGGGAAAGTAGCTGGCGGCCCAGAAAGCGCGTGGCTTGCAGCTGCGTCCTGGGCCCGTTACTAGGTCAGAAGAGCTGTTGGGTGGCAACTGTGCAGCCCGAGCCCCAGTCTGTGAAAGGCCCCATAGTACGAACAGAGACGGCCTCAGTTCCATGTTCCCCTTCAGGGGCTGCGACGGTCTCAACCCCATGTTCCCCTTCTGGGGGCTGCGCTTCCTCCCCTGGCATAGGCCCAGCTTCTGGCTGAGGGAGGATGTGACCATGCGTGATTCTCCTGCCTGGCACCTTGAAGGACTCCTGCACAAACCTTGAATACCTTGTAAAAAGCAACAGAGGGTCCTGTGGCATCTTTAAGACTAACAGAAGTATTGGGCGCGTAAGCTTTCGTGGGTAAGAACCTCACTTCTTCAGATGCAAGAGCTAACTTGGATTCCATTAGGAGTCTAGTTACGGGCTGCTGAGCTGAATTCACTTCAGGCCAATAGTGCACCAGCACTGGGGCTCCCCTACTAAGAGCTGAAATCACAAAAGAGCTAAAGTTACTAAGAGCTCTTAGCTTGCATCTGAAGAAGTGAGGTTCTTATATGTTCCATTCTATATGCATCCGAAGAAGTGGGCTGTAGTCCACGAAAGCTTATGCTCTAATAAATTTGTTAGTCTCTAAGGTGCCACAAGTACTCCTGTTCTTCTTTTTACAGACCCTCTGTTGCTTTTTACAGATTCAGACTAACACGGCTACCCTTCTGATACTTGAATACCTTGTGCAGTTCTGGTCTCCTTAGCTCGAAAAAAAAAGATATATTCGCATTGGAAAAGGTATAGAGAAGGGTGTTAGGCCCAAGAAAATAGAGTATAGAACAGGTTGTTTGGCCAGCTTAGCCAAAGTTAGGCTAACAGTAGTTGCTGGGCCATTCCTGTCTCTCTGTGATACCTGAGGACATGCTTGCTTGAGCTGCAGAGAACGAGATAGGAGGGGAGGGGTGCATTCTTGTACCAGATGTGCTAGGAACAGTTTGTTTGGACATATGGAGTCTTGCAGTCTCCACTCCCTGTTTCTGTTCTTAACTCCCTCCTTTCTCCTAGTTTCTGGTGCATAACAACAAAGCTGATAAGTTGCTGAGGCATCACGAATTGTTTGTAGCGTCAAAGAAGATAGATATGCATGAATATTAGAAGCTTTCTAACTAATAAAGGGGGGTTGGGTTGTTTTAACTATGACGCGACGGAACTGTCTATATAACCCTACTAGTTGTTAAAACCGTGGCTGTTTCTCTCTGGAGATGGGCCACTCTCTATTGTTGTGTGCACTCCTCAATAAAGAGCTTGTCACTGGACCTTGCTGGTGTTGCCTGTCTCTCTCTCTGCAGTCAGACAACGAACCTTACCGTCTGGGCTCTGAGTCCCCGACAAGCAGGTTCATATTAACTCAGTAGCCTAGCTTATATGATGCTTTGTTTTCCTGTCTAGCATTTGAGAGTATATAGTTGCTGGTCTTTGATCTCAAAGGGTTTTAGAATAAATCAGTTTTGTCTTGTCATCCTTATGATGGGGTCAGTCAGCTGGCTTTCTCCAGTCAGCATTTACAATCATGTTATATTGGGTTTGTTGTAAGTTGTCTAACCAGTTTTTGAAAAGCACAATGTGAGAAATTTTACTTCCTTCTTCCTTGGGAGTGTTTGCTAACATACCTGAAATACTTTTTCAATGCTATCTATTGTTTGCCTTGACAACAAAAGATTCTAGTTTTTCTAGTTCTTTCACTTAAGGGAAACTGCTGGTAAGAGCACCATCCAAAATAAAACTGTTTCTGAACATCTTAGTACGTGAAGTGTTTGCTCAGAGAAAAATAACCATGTTAAAATGCAGCTTACTTTTGTTTGGTTTTGGACTAATATTTATTGGAAAGCCAGTTCGTCCAGCAGGTGAGCTTCAGTCTTAATATTCAGTGAGAAAGCTGCTGCAAGTTATGCTTGTGCACATCAGTCATGATCCAGAACTCTTTATTCAAGCAAAATTCTTATACAAGTCCCGGAGAAATGTATTGACTGCAGGATGAGGTCTGTAGATGTTTTTTGTATGTGTGTGTGTGTGTGACAAGTATGTAAGTATGGTATGTTCTTTTTCTGCTTCATTGGCCAGCATGTATAATAACAAGCAGTCTTTCTTATTTTACCACCTGAACAGACTGGAATTCTGAGTGTAATGATCCTAGTCAGCTTAATAATGCACATTTATTCCAATAGCAGGTTTATGTTCCTTGATTTCACTTAGTTGTAGTATGATAGTGTATTATGGTAGTGCTTAGAAGCCAGGACCAGCCATTGTGCTAGGCTCTGTATAAAGTATTTGTTGTGACAGTTAGAATAACTGTAGCCCTCATCTGAGATGAACAATGGATAAAAAAATTCAGGTCTTCTGTGATGTGAGGGAATTCTCCCTGAAAATAATTGTGTATTTTTGTTGGATTTCTCATTTTTTAATTTCTTATTAATTTTCATTTAGGATTCAACAAAATAGTACTGTGTATGGACCATTACTTATACAGCTGTATATTTGTGACTCAATTACAGGAATTTTTTGTACTTCCCTCCCTTTCTAGTATCAAGGTATAAATTAGTAGAGCTTGTTTTAAAAATTAATTGGGTGATGTATTATATCTCTGATCATACAGCATTATAAAGATAATTAGATAAATGAGATATGCTTCCACTCCAATGCCATACTTTCACATAAAACAGACTATGAGAAAATTCAAATTTTATTGACACTTAATGGGAATGCTCATGGGTTAGGTGAGGGCAGGATTTTATTCAATATGAAGAAAATTAGCTTTGTTACCGGACATTTCAGTATTCAGTATTTTTACAGGTGTGGTATTAGCATAAAATTATGACCCTCGATCTCTGGAGTTCTAAACCCTATTCGGACCCTGACTTAATGTCCTCTGTGGTTTCTGGAAAGATACTTAGTTCATCTGTGCCTCAGTTCTCTCATCTGTTAAAAGTGGATAAAAATACATACCTGCCTCACATGGGGAAAAAGGAGGTTGTGCAGTTTGGTTAATATTTATCAATATTTTGAAGATGAGAAGCAACATAAACAGTAAGTGCTAAGTACTAATATTTTAGAAGGCTATTTTTATAAGTGAGTTACAAAATCTAACTACTGAAACTATAAATCCTACCAGTGTTACAGACCCCAAACGTGTTTCTTTGCGAAAGGAAATCATATTATTTTAATTGGAGAGTCCTCCTTAATAATGTTGTTGGTGCTCAACCCTTAAAAAGCCTTAGAGATTTTTAGTAGGGAAGAAACCGTCTATAGAAATTGTGCTGAAGAACCCTCCTCCTACTCTGTAAGAGAACATTGTGGATTTTTTGTGCCACTTTGGATTACTTCCATGGACTTTTCTGTGTCATGCGTGATCTTGCCTTATATTTGAGATGAAATCCTTTTGGTTTGTTATCTGAGAGCACAGTTCAAGTGGGGGAAAGCAGTTTGCTTTGTTAAAATTAATTTATAATTTACTATCCATTCGCCCCACTGAATTCAATGGGAGACTTTCTGTTGACTTCAGCAGGGATTAAACCAAACTCAGTGAGTAGACAACAAAAGGGAAGGAAAGGTCATCAGGTAAAGTTCACCATTTGAACCAGGTGTTTACCTCAATGTAAAGCGGCATTGTTGAGATCAGATTCTAATCAGACTTTTGATCTCCAGCTTCCTAGTTAATAGCTGTACCACTGAAGTACTGTAATTCTGAAATAATGCAGAAGGTGTGTTGGAATAGGGTGTACTGATGACTAACAGAAACAAACAAAATGGGACATGAAAGCTGTCATTGCTGGATTAGCTGGGTTGGGGGGCGGGAGACAACATGAGGAAACAAGGTTGTAAAAGTAGTGAGAGGGAGAATTATGCAGGACCTTGAAGACAAAGACAAGTCAAAATTTAATTCAGTGGAGAGATTTCAAAGGGAAAGTGGGGTTAATGTGGTTAGATTAGTTGGGTAGAAAGATAATTTTGGCTGCATTCATTTTAGATTGATGTCTTTTAAGTCCAAAATGAAAACACTGAGATGACACAATTTTTTTCATTTTTATTTCTAAAATTGTCACCACATATTTTTATATTAAAGAGAATATGATACAGTAACTCCTCGCTTAACGTTGTAGTTATGTTCCTGAAAAATGCAACTTTAAGCAAAAGGATGTTAAGCGAATCCAACTTCCCCATAAGAATTAATGTAAATGGGGGGGCTAGGTTCCAGGGAAATTTTTTTTCACCAGACAAAAAACTATATTTTATTTATTTATATATATATACATATACACACGCGCACACGGAATATAAGTTGTAAACAAACAGTTTAATACTGTACACAGCGATGATGATTGTGAAGCTTGATTGAGGTGGTGAAGTCAGAGGGTAGAAGAGGGTGGGATCTTTCTCAGGGAATGCTTTACTGCTAGATGATGAACTGGCACTCGGCTGAGCCCTCAAGGGTTAACACGTTGTTAATGTAGCCTCACACTCTACAAGGCAGCAGGAATGGAGGGAGGGGAGACAGTATGGCAGACAGAGTCACACATCTGGTGTGTGTGGGAGAGAGAAAGATGTGCATTGCCTGTTTAAGTATGCTGACCCCATTCTAAATAAACTGCCTTTTTAAGTATATCAGCCAGCTCTCTCGGTCCTGAGCCCTGTCCTGTATTCACCCTGCTCTGTATGAAGAAGGGGTAAGTGGGGGGCAGGAGTACGGGGGAGGGGGACACCCTGACATTAGCCCCCGTCTTCCCTCCCCGCACAGCAAGCAGGAGGCTCCTGGGAGCAGCTCCAAGGCAGAGGGCAGGAGCAGCACATGGCAGTGTGGGGAGGGACAGCTGAACTCTCGGCAATTGATAGCCTGCTGGGCAGCTGCCGCACAGGGAACTTAGGGGAGTGGGGAGCTGATAGGGGGCTGCCGGTCCACCTTGGTTCCAAGCCCCCACCAGCTAGCTGCAACGGGCTGCTCTTCCTGCAAGCTGTGGAGAAAGCAGGCGGCTGCCAAGCAATGTTATAAGGGAGCATTGCACAACTTTAAACGAACACGTTCCCTAATTGATCAGTAACGTAATAAGGAAAAAACATTAACAGACGACTTTAAGTGAGGAGTTACTGTATACTATAGAATAAATAATAATTCTTAGCATTTATATAATGCTCATCTGCATATTTCCACGTGGTTCTATGAATACTATGCTAAAAATATTAAAACTGAACTACACTTGTCAAATAAACAATGTATATTTTGTGATATGTTAACCTTTTTCTGTGTTTTGGGTACTAATTCTCCAAATTTGTTGATTCACAATGGTTCTCCCAGTTGGAGTTGAATGAGTTTCTATTCTACTTCCATGTTACAATTAGACTCCGGATACTAAAATGGTGGGGGTGAAAGGGAACCATTTTTTAAAAATAATTGTTTACTACTTTCCCACATTTTCTCCTATCTTTCCACTATCAAATTATTTTCAGTAGTAGTATTTTACACCAATGGGGTGCCATTCTTGCCAGATTTTACCAAGCAACTTTAGAAATTATATGTACTCAGTAACACTGCATTGCTACTACTTCTTGGGTGGAGTGTGGCAGCCAGGCAAACACTAGCATGATGTGTACCGCAGAGGCATAAGGAGAGTAATATAAAATATGGATTTTATCTATGGATTTAATTTTATGTATGTCTATGTCCAGGCATAATTTTCTGCCTAGATCTGAGAAGTAAAATAATCTTTGGCAGACACAGATTGTTCATATGTAAGCAGAAGTTCATGATAGATGCGCTAAAACGATTCTCAAGTTAAAAACCACTAGCTAGTTAGCCACCGATACTAGATAGTGAAAAAAGGAAGTCACTTTAATGCTATGTATATTTTAAATACTCTTTGAAATAATAAAGTTAAAAAAAAAGGCTTTAAGTGAGTGTATAACCAAATGTACTTTAGATGTAATAAGAAAAAATATTAATAAAATGGTCAATCTGTTAAGAAATATATATCATCAGCATTCATATTCAGATGGTGCAACCTGATATATAATTGAGATCTTGAAACCTCAAATGAAAGTGGTAAGGCATACTCAGCCAAGAAGTGTCATAAGGATTAGCTGCATGACCAGAGTTGCTAGCTACTTGAGTAACCACAGGGACCTGTTAATACCTAAAAAAGCAATACATAAATTCAGCTTAGAAACACAAAGGCAAAAGAGATTGTAATTGCTTGACTGAAAGGAAAAAGTCAATGGAGTTGCAAAATGTAAAGATACATGTGGCATTCATGTCCTGCTACTGGGATTCTCAAACTCGGAGTCATGAGGTTATTACATGGGAATTGCGAGCTGTCAGCCTCCATCCCCAAACCCTGCTTTGCCTCCAGGCTTTATAATATTTTTTAAAAGTGTTTTTAATTTCTAAGCGTGGTCACATTTGGGGGCTTGCTGTGAGGAAGGGGTCACCAATAGAAAAGTTTGAGAGCCATTTCATAAACTCTCTTCTGTTTTGATTCTGAACCCAATGAAAAGAAAAAGGCAAAGTCATTTATTATAGGTGGCACAAGTAGTGATTTCTATAGTTGTTTGTTTCTATTGTAAGACCCTGTTTTCACTTCCATATAACTTTGCCAAACTTAAACCATTTGGAATGAAATGTTCCATGCCATTTCTGGGAAGGAGGCTAGGATGAAATGGATTGTGTTTCCAATGTTAAAAAATTCTTCCGTTTCTCTGAGAAGCTCTAGTACTTCCATGAATTGGAACAGGGACTTGAAATTTGGCAGGGGGTTCTGTTGGTATCAGGGATGTATCATTGCCATTCTTGTGAAACTCTGCCCAAATTTGGCCAAATTGTAAGTCTCTGAAAAATCTGTTTTCACGTGCTAGATTTGGGCAGATAAGTTCTGTGAAATTCAGTCTGCTCTGAGCATGCTTCATCCCTTCACAGCTCCTGTGTGCTGACTGGACTACCCATGTGCCATCCCCTGAAATTGCCCCTCCTGGCTACAGTGGCTGCTGTGGCACCATGCTCAGGAACTGAGCAGGGACTCTGTGTCTTGTGTTCTCTCAATGTTGCCTTATTGCCATGCCCGGCAGCAAGGTGAAGGAAGAGCCATGTGTTTGATGCAGCTAGGTAAGGAACAGCGTGAGGGTAGAGATGTACATTAGTGGGAATGTGGCAGGACCTTTGGTAGGGAGAGAGAATAGAAGCAGGACCAAAGGGGAGCTGAAAACCAGGAAGGAATATAGAAAGAGGGGCAGACACAAAGTACTGGGGAGGATGGGAAGGAACTGTGGATAGAGACAGGGGCAGGAGTCAGACAGGAGGGATGGACAGAAGCCAAGGGGATATCAGCAGGGGAGAGGGCAGGAGCTGGGGAGTTTGGGGATAGGAGAAAAAAAGGGACAGGGAGGAGTGGTGAAGTGAGGAGATGGGGCAGAGGGATCTGTAACTAGCAAACACATTTCCCTGTAGAACTTCAAATTGAATCCATTATTGCCTAGTCTCAGCATTTCTTTGCTGTCTAGCAAATCACTGTGAAACAGACTGGCAAAGTGTGTGTCTCCAGCCACCCTAGTGGTTGGTCCACATAGAAGATAACTGCCTTCTACTTCTACCGATTACTCTGTTAGCTTAAGTTGTAGATAACTTTGCTGTGGATCTAAAGACACCAGTACTGCAGATGACCCATGTTGGGGTGAGTGTAGTTCTACATGATGAAATTTCTATTTTTATTTAGTTTTTAAATTTCCTGCAAACATAGGAAGTTACAGAAGGGAAAACAAAAAAATCACACCACCCTACATTAAAAGAACATTATTAAGGTTGCAAAATCAAGCGCTCAAAAGGTAGAAAATGCCAGAATTAATGTCACCTGTACAACCTTAATTTGTACCCTTTTTGTCAGCGTTATGATCCAGTTTTTAATTACATGATCATACATTATTTTTTCCACAAGATTCCAGCCTTATTCAGCAAATGGGTGGTTATCTAGGGTTTTTTTAATCCTGGTCAATTAATGTGTGGCACCATGCATTATTTACTGCACAACATCCAAACACTGTACTGAGTACAGAATTATGAATTTCCTCATGGACTCTTCTGTGGTGTTATCATTGTAGTATTTTAAATCTTTTCAAACATTAATGAATTTAGTTTTGTACCACCGCTATGAACTGAAGGGGTATTTTACACGTGGGGGAACTGTGGCAGAGAGATTAAATCCAAAATTGTCTAAAATGTCAACAAATTTTGGGTGCCTAATTTGAGGACTTAATTTTTCAGAGTATTTAGCATGCCATAGCACTTTATTATGTTCAGAGCAAAGGTCTTAGGGTATGTCTACGCTGCAGTTAAAAAGCCATAGGTGGCCTGTGTCTGCTGACTCGGGCTTGCAGGGGTCTGGCTAAGGGGCTTTTTAATTGCAATGTAGATGTTTGGGCTTGGGCTTGGGCTGGAGCCTGGGCTCTGGGACCTGAGCCTGAATATCTACACCACAGTTAAACAGCCGCTTAGCCTGAACCCCACAACCCCAAGTCTGCTGACATGGGCCAGCTGTGGGGTTTTAATTGCAGTGTAGACATACCGTTCTTGACTTCACATGTAGTTGTGGGCACTCAGCACTTCTGCAAATCAGACCCTATGAGCCCCAAGCTGGGTACCCAGAAAATGAGGAACACATTGGCCACCTGTGAAAATTTTGGTTTACGTGACTTGCCCAGCATAACATAGGAATTCTGGCCGAGACAGGGATAGACTTCAGTTTACTATGGCATTCAACTGCTTAACTATGAGACCATCCTTTCTCTTCCTGCACTTAGCTTTCTCTGATTAAACTGATTTTCAGTGGTGACCATTGTGAACATAGAGTTTGTGTATTATTTACACTTTCTATTTCTTTAGAGATTTTACATTTTATTTTTAGGTGCATCCTCTCATCAGACATCTAGACTTACAACATTTGAAATAATTACCCCTCGAAGTTTGACAGGCAGGGAGAGACGCCACACACATTTACATGAGGTTTGTTTTTCTAGCCAATTTTTTTTCTGAATTATTTGTTAATGTTAATATTGCACTACAGTATATATAAAAGAATACACCCTACTGTGTAGAATAGTAAGTAATCTCTTCTGATACCTTTCAGCAGGTTGCATGTTTGTGAGTGAATTATTGTGCTCTCAGAATTGGCTTCAAAACAGGCATGAGATGGTGTTCTCACTCCACATCACACAAATCTCTAGTTCAGTTCATACTGATTGCTACTTTTGTTGGCAATCTTAGCAGAGACAAAAATCTGAGTGAACATGGAAAACTGCCAGGTGTTTCCTCTAAGTCAAATTAGACAGTATAGGAAAGTTTAAACTGACATTATCTATGCTGTGCCTGTTCTTTGGCTAAACAAAGGACTTCAGTCATCCTAGTGCCTTTCACTGTAAATAAGGGCCCAATCATATTTGCATTGCACAAGTAGTCCCATTTAATTCCATGGGGCTAATTGAGAGAGTAAGGGGTGATAAATTTGACACTAAATTCCCTAGAAGAGAAAAAATATTAATGGATGTTTGAGATAATATTTGCTCCAAGTTAGAGTGTGGTTGCCAGGGAAATACTGTATAATGGGTCAGATTTAGTCATCTTTCAGTGAACTGACCTGTGGAATCTGAATTTGAATATTGTTTCTTGGGCTATGATGAATTGCATAAGGAGTGCCACAAGGCATTATATTATGGATGGGCCTCAAAGACTTTGTTTTTACTCTACACAATGAATTTCCCTACACATTTTCTCCCTTCTTTTGTAATAAAAGTTTTAAATGAAACATCTAAGGTAGCAAGATAAATTACAACATTGGTACACATGGACGGTATTGACACTACAAGCAATAACCCAGTGTTACACATTAATGAATTATTTTTAAAGATCTTTTTTTAATTTAAGAAGGATAGATAGTCATCTGAGAAGAATACAGATGCTGATTTTACAAAAGAAGAGATAATCTTCCACATTTGCCTCCCCTTGGTGCTTTCCTACACTTTTTAGAGCATAACTATTAAAATACAGCTCTTTTGGATGGGGATTTTCAAAAGCGCGGGTGGTAGCCTAAATTTGCTCCCACTGAAGTCTGCAGTAACACTTCAATTGTCTTCTCTGACAGTAGAGTTAGGCCAATGCTGAGTGCTTTTGAAAAGTCCCCCATTAATGACTAAGCATTGGAATTTCTATTTGGTAATCACAAAAATATCTACTCTGTATTCAGCTCATTAGAATAAACTACTCCAATCTTTTAAGCACTGCTCATTCTCCATTTATCATCCCATAAAAATCATGTTCAAAAATCTTATTGTAAGTTTTATACCAAAAGCTTTAGTAGTATGCTTAGTGTCCCATGTTTGAAATAAGATGAAAGTTACTCTCTTTCTAAGGGAGGAGATGTAATGAACGATGCAACAGTGCATCCCATCACCAGCTCGGCATCATAATCTTATTACGAAGGCCCTGATTCATGGGTCTAGGCAAGCTCTGCTCAGCGTAAAGTCTAGGCTTTAAGCTATCTTTGCACTGCTTGGATTCTGGGATCAGTCAGGAGTTAGTTTGGTTTTTGATACATGTTAGAGCAGCCTCTGGCTGCTCTAAATATGCTTGGTTGCCCAAGAATAGCTGGAGTGCAGCTCCATAGTTGCACTAATGTTACATCCCACAGGAGGTGACAGACAATAGTTATGCTGGCTCCTCGCTGCTCAGAGAACAGAATTTGGCTGGGTTTTGGCCCAGCTTTAATTTTTCCATTATTTCACCCTGATAAATTAGTAAGGGGCAATCTGCTAGTCTGGATTTACCACTGCTAATGGTTATTTTCTGCTCTCCTATTAGCATAAGTTTATTTTGTCACATTTCCATAAAAGTCTCTATTAGCAGAGTATTTTAATCCTTCTGCTGGTTGTTTGTTTTTTGTTGTGTCTTTTCCATGAAGTTTTCCTAGCTGCATGGAATTTAAAATTTCAATAAAAAAAATAGTGATAAGGTGGGTGTAGTATCTTTTATTAGACCAACTCAGCGTGTACTTTAGCATTTCCCAGACCTGAAGAACAGCTCTTTGTAAGCTTATCTCTCTCACCAACAGAAGTTGGTCCAATAAAAGATATTACTTCATCCACCTTGTCTCTGTAATATCTTGGAAGCAACACGACTACAACGCCTCTGCATATAATAAAAAATAATGCAGGGAATGCCACCATCACTGTGGAATATACAAAGCATGAGGTTTTAAGAATATCTCTCTTTGTAGATTTGTTGTATACCTAAAACATTGAACAAAAGTAGTAGTAGTGTCTTTTTTGCTTAGAGAAAATATGAATTTATGATCAGGTAGGTAACTGCATAACCCAGGGATATTTTTGTTTTGTTTTCAGGACCATTCAGATGATAATCGCTCTTATTCGATTCAAACTGCAAATGGAACATACATCCTAAAGCTAAAGAAAAATAAGTAGGTTATGCAGTATTCTCGGATACATTTTAATTTTGGATTTTATTTAATAGAGACCACTATTTTTGTATTGAAGATTGTTTGGAATAAGCAGTCTAAAATTCATAGATTCATAGATTCATAGATTATAGGACTGGAAGGGACCTCGAGAGGTCATCGAGTCCAGTCCCCTGCCCGCATGGCAGGACCAAATGTTAGTATGTAATGAAAGTGAGGTGATAATAAATACTGTATAAAGGAGCTGGCTTGAAAATGGATAAAATAAAATGTGAAAATGTTACTGTAGTTAATTTTTTAAAAATTCTGATGAAATTTTCACTTAGCACCACTGTATATAAGAAATAGCATGCCAAAAAGCATATTGTTAATAGAGATTTATTACAGAAGAAAAAGTTCTCACTGAAAAATAAATCAGTGCAAAATTAGATTTCTGCTACCTATTTTTGTTAATTATTGTGGAGGAATTTGTCTAATTTTGTTGTTACCCCTCCTCAAAAGTTTATAGGCCAGCCACTTGTCCAATAACTGAAAGAATGCATCAAGTTAAAAAACAATACACTTATGGATTTTTGGTAAAAAATATTTTAAAAGTAAATTATTCTCAAAATGATGCAGCTGATTTTTTTTAAAAAGCATTCTATTTTACACTCTATGTCCTTCTACCGTATTTAATAGCAAATTTATCATCAAAGTGCTACCCTCAAAATGTATTGCTGAATATGATACTTGATGTATATTTTGTCATAGACTCTTAAAACAGCTGCAGTTTATTTTTGTTTACAGAAAGCTTGTTAGTGAAGATTTTGTACTATATACATACAGCAAAAATGGGAAATTGGAGGCTACCCATTCAAAAACCAAGGTACTGTGCTTATTAAAGTTCAGTTTTTGTGTCAGTCTGTTTCTTTAGCACAGGGGAGCCAAGCTTTGTGACACCAAAGGCTGTCCACAAAGATACATATACATTTAAATACATTTTTAAACAAAAATACTTATACACAACCATTAATTCTGGTTGTGTTTATATCTTTCCTGATATAGGAATGACAATTGCTTGAGTTCACAACAATGAATAAGGCACTCAAAGACCAACTAGAGAATAATAGAAGGTTGCATTGGATCGCGTTTTAGGCCTTCTTGAGCACTCCTCAAATACCTGTGGTATTTTTATGTCATTGTTACCAATGGGTATAAAATGTAAGGCTGCCATGCTATAATC
The DNA here is from genome assembly GCF_013100865.1 of Trachemys scripta elegans. Classification (NCBI taxonomy): domain Eukaryota; kingdom Metazoa; phylum Chordata; order Testudines; family Emydidae; genus Trachemys; species Trachemys scripta. The sequence continues at coordinate 107,217,798 of NC_048304.1, read as the reverse complement.
TTAACTCTAAGTATGTTTAACCTGTTGCTATTTATGATGACATGGTGTCTACAATAGCCCCTGTTTTCAGAAATATGTGAATGTATAAGAAGGATGCTCTGGAAGTTTACATAAAAGACTGAAATTAGGTTAGTTGATTATATAGCCATTGTGTAACATACATTTTTGGATCAAGATGCAAAGTTACCCAGTTTTGAGGCCCTGATTCAGGAAAACGCTTAAGCACATGCCAACATTTATTCCTGTTCAGGAAGGCATTTAAGTATGTACTCAACTTTATTCATGAGACTTCAGTAGAATTTAAGCATGTATTTACGTGTGCTTCCTGAACAATTCAGGCTTTAAAAGCAGGGTTTACCTGCCAAAGAACAGGATGGACAAAATAGACCCATGTGGTTTGTCAGAGGTTGGGAATGGGTTAAATTGGAACTTTTCCCTCACTTGTAAAGGAGGGGAAATTTTTTTTACCAATTATTTTACCAATTTTTTATCAATGAAGGGCCAAAATCTGCTGTGCGTACTCATAGTGAGTAGTGTTTTACTCCAAGAGTAACCCCGTGGAAGAAAATTGAGACAACTTGTAGAGTTCTGAGTAAAGCTGGCAAAATCTGGCCCTAATAAATAAAATATTGTGCAAATGTGTAGTCTGGGTCTTTCACGTGAATGAAAAAAATACTGTTATTTAATTAATTATGTGGTTTCATTGTGTTTCAGACACACTGTTATTATCGTGGAGTTGTTGAAGGAGTTGCTGATTCTATGCTTGCTCTTAGTACATGTGATGGCCTTAGGTATTACTTTTTGCTTTTCACTTTTCAATGTATCGTTGACTAATATACCAAGAAAATGTATTGTTGTTCAGAATATCAGTTTTTTTTACATGAGAATGAATGAATCCAGAAGTGGCCAAAGTGCAACCTATACAATTTTGTAATGCTGCTTTTCAGGGACAGGGGTATGGATTTTCAAAATGCTGAGCATTGATGTAATTTCCCTCCTGTTGAATTCAGTGGTAAATCATATTAGAGTTAGGTTAACACTGAGTGCTTTTGAAAATTCCGCCTAGATGTCTCAATATGCAATACTGCATCTGGTGCTAAGCAGCCCTGGCGGATCTAGATGGACCACAGCTTGTTGGAACATGTAACCCCTATAGGGCCGCATTTCCCTATTGACTGCAACTTGCTCCATCATGCAAGCAATAGAGAGACAAATTTCTAGTGCAGCCCTCACCTGGGCAAAGTTTGAGTAACCTGAAGTTAATCTGTTACTAAAGGTAAAATTTTCACAAAACAAAAGCATAGTTTACTTAGATTGTAAATTTTTGGGGGAGGGACTGTTTTTCATTATATAGGGTATGGGGCCAAGCACAGAGATGCCCAGCTTGGAGTCCTGTGCACTACCACAGTGTAAACAATAAATAAGTAACTTAACTGCTGTGCATCACTATCTAATGTTTCCATATAGCATAAGAGTGTAGCACACTATAATTATCCTACAAATAATAGCAGCGATGTTGATAAGTTTTCATTTAGAAGCACGCTTCCAAAACCTGCAGAGTAACTCTGTTACAGTAAATTAAAATAATGTTTATGTTTGTTAGACAGGTCAGATTGGGGAATAAAAGATGGACACCACTTGCCGTAGTGTGCAGATATTCAAAATATGGTCATGAGTGTTCCCTGGGTTCCACGACTTCCTTGAGCTTAGCTCCTTGTTGGTGTGGCTTGAATATTCCTATAGGCTCTAGTAGGGTCCTTGGGCTTGGCTTCTTTTGTGGTGGGGAATAGGTGATGGAGCTCACACAACATCACCCACTTGCAGCACCAAAATAAGACATCAAAGTAAATTGTGTAGTTCTGTGACTTTCCCTCTCTCCTTTCTTAAATGAGGAATGAAATAGCTAACAATGTTGACATTTACATTATTACTGGGCATCTGAGTTAACATGTCACTGAAATTAATGCAACAGAGAGATTGTTCCAGGCTGTCTGCAGACTCGCATACACATCTCTACATTAATTACACTCAGTTCACATTTTTTGAGGTTTTCTTTGCAACCATAACAGACAGAGACTTATTTTAAATGAAAGCTAAGATTCTGGAGAACAATATAGTAGCTTCAGAGTGGTACTGCTACAGAGCGGTACTGCTACAAACCTTAACATGTAAAAAATAGTCACTATATTTAGCCACCATCGGGCTTAGTAGGCTAACATTGGTCAGGAGGCAATTCTACTAGATAATTTCTCATACCTTTATTATTGTAGGGGAATCCTTCACATTGGTGGCAAACGGTATGGAATGGAGCCAGTTGACACATCAGCTACATTTGAGCACCTATTTTATCCATTAGAACACGTTCAGCAAGATCCTTTTCTGTGTGGTGTGCTGAATGATAACCTACACCAGGAGAAGAGTGTGAAGAATTCTCTCAGATATACAAATGTTTCACACAGTACTTTCAGCAGGGAAAAGCTTTTTAGGGTAAATATATTTGTGTTTTTCTCTTGAGAAATGTTTAGATCCTTGGATCCAATACAACTCTTTTGGGGCTGCTTCAGTGGCCAGAAGGGGCCCTAAAACCATCTTAACTTACTTCCTGGGGTTTACCCTGGTGTAGGAGCATTCCAGGTGGTGTATCTAGCCAGCTCTTTGTTTACCCCATTTCAGGGCCCCAAGCACAGCTGGAACACTACTGGGCTTTGGAAATCTTCATATAGAGTAGGGGTCGGCAACGTTTGGCACGCGGCTTGCCAGGGTAAGCACCCTAGCGGGCCGGGCCACTTTATTTACCTGCTGACATGGCAGGTTCGGCCGATCGCGGCCCCCACTGGCCGCGGTTCACCGTCCCGGGCCAATGGGGGCGGCGGGAAGCCGTGGCCAGCACATCCCTCGCCCGTGCCGCTTCCTGCCGCCCCCATTGGCCCGGGACGGCGAATCATCCAAACCTGCTGCTTCAGCAGGTAAATAAACTGGTCAGGCCAGCTAGGGTGCTTACCCTGGCAAGCCGCATACCAAACGTTGCCGACCCCTGACGTAGAGGAATGGCAACATGGAGATTGTTGCAGTCAAGTGCAACTTAAAGCAGCCCAGAAGCTGTTCTAAGCTGTATGAGAGGTCAAAGCAACAGGATTGGAGGGGTAGTGGATGTAAAGATGCCATAAAGCCCCCACTTCTGAGAGCCTGTCTGCCACTGAAGTATTGAGCTGTAGATCTTTAAGCTGCCATGTAAAGCTCAAAAAGCAAACAAACTTAAGGCCAAACCAAGATACCATGCCTTATAAATATATGCAATAACCTGGTAACAAATAGTAATATAAATCTTGACTTAATGGTAATTAAAATATTAATTTATTGCATTTTCTAACTTGCAGAAAAAACGAGCTGTGCTGCCACAGACAAGCTATGTGGAGCTATTTATGGTTGTTGATAACAACAGGGTAATGTGTTTCTCTAGTATTAAACACATTTTATTAAATTATTTAATTTTTCTCTAACATCCTAATATTGAATTTTACAGTATTTGCAGAAGAATTCTGATCCTGTAGCTGTGCAAAAGGAAACAATTGAGCTGACTAATTATGTTGATGGGGTAGGTCATTTCAGTCACATGGATATTCAGTAGTCTCTTCTTCATCTTATTTCACAGAAGAAATATAAATAGTAATGTACAACTAGTGTATTCTGTGTTTGTATTCTAACTGAAAAATATAATTAATATACAGACATATAATTAATATCTAGACAAGACTATTAGAAGCACACCACAGAACTCACAGCCCAGGGAAGAGGGGATAAGGTGGTTTTAAGCCACCTTTGCACACTCTCAATCTTAGGCTGCTCCAGGGGCATAACTTAGACAGCCCTCCCAGTGCTGCCCTGTGGACTGCAGGGATACCTGGAATCTCTGGCAACTTTGACAGATCTCTCCCAACCTCTTGCAAACCTCCTGTGCCAGGATGTATGAGGGCAGGCTTAGGGCAGTTTTTCCTCAGCTGGATATAAGGCTTTTATAGCCACATTATGGTGCTCTGGACCTTTTCCCTGGCATAAAGAAGACAAAACAGGGGTGAGGATCACACCCATAATGCAGCAAATTTTAAAAACCCACCTCTAAAATTGTACTGTGCATTTTTGCATGGGTATTTAATGTGCAGTTTTACACATCCAAGCTTTGTACACACAAAAGCATGAGCCCAAGAATGTGTTTGCAAAATTATACATGTAATTTCAGACACCAAGTTGAGGTGCCTTTGAAAATTTAGCAAAATAACATAGGGTTTCTGAATACATATGAATCATTGTCATTAGACTCATGCAATAACTGATGAAAAACAGGGCTAAAAACACAGATAAGAGCACAGAAGACTTTTACTAGTGTTTTTTTTAACTTTACCTCAAAATATTTGTACACTATTTCTGAAAGATTGAACATTCCTGTATATGTTCGTAAGAAAAAAATCAAATATTTCATCAGCATTAGGGAGCTAATCCTCTCCTCCAACATGGTACTGCTCCTCTGTTCTACACAGGAATAATCAATGTAGGCAAGAAGTACTGATATCTAACTAAAGGCTTTATCCAGCTCCCACTGAAGACAATAGGGATCTTTCCATTGCATATAGTTCACCCTCTACTGGCCAAAGTTTACCCTCAAAATCCCCAGTTGCTGTCAGAAGATCTAGCCTCTTTGCTGCCTGTGGAGTTTCCCATTCCACAGCTATAAGCAATTTCCATAAGTCTCTGACAATCCACTAGAGAGATGAAATCGTTCCTAGGCTCTCCTCAAGATAACCAACCAAGATAACGAATGAAACGGTTCCTCTCCCCCCAAGTGTTGGCCCTCCGATCCCTTACTCATAGGGCTCTTGCACCTGAAGGATATGGCTAGGAATCCTAATAGAGAAGACCTTCAGTCTTGTAATCTTTATTCAGTAACATCCAACCCCCCATAAATGATAATGTAGGTTTTGACTGAATAAAGAATAGGAGGATCTGGCCGAGTTTGTAATGTGAACTAATTATTTAAATGAAATAAACTTTCTTACACTTGCATTGTTCATAATTATGTTCAACATAATATTGAACCTGTAATAATGATGTATTTTTTTCAGAATTCAATTGAATTTGGTTCACATACGTGTAAAGTAATCACCATTGTGTATTTTCAGATGTATGGTGCGTTGAACATCCAGATTGTTTTGATTGGGCTAGAAATCTGGTCAGATAAAAATCACATAAATGTAATGGATGGTTCAGCTGGAGATGTACTAAGTAGATTTGTTTCTTGGAGAGAAAAAAATCTTCTTAAGCGATCAAGAAATGATGTTAGCCACCTCATAATGTAAGTTTTGGTCCATTAGAAAAACTTGCCTCATACTATAAATCAGAATTGTAATATTGCTTATGTATGCAAATGAGAATAAATAATAGAAACTGCTAATTTAAAGCTTTGGCTGTAATTGTAGCCCAACAAGAAATTATTTGTGTAATTAAATCTTTATTCTTAATCTTATTCTTCACTCAAAAACAATAACACAGCATATGTATACTTTTCAAGAGTTATGTCATACAGTTGTTGTAGGCACATTGATCAGAGAGCCATATCCGATCCTTTGGGAAAGTGGGAAATTTCCCACTGACATCAGTGAGACGAAGATTTGACTCATCATTGTATTTGGGTCAGAGCCATCAATATTTTTTCACTAGAAAGCAATGAAATTTCAGCCCCATTTTCAAAACAGTGCACGTGTTCTGTTGTTATGTTGCAGAGGGAGAAGTGCCTATAGTGGGGCAGTTGGAATGGCTTTTGTAAGTACAGTCTGTTCTCAAGTCCATGGAGGGTCCATCAGCACTGTAAGTACAGTACTTCATCTCAATTATTAATGTACAGATCTAGTCAATAAAAAAACCTAGACACCTCCCTGACTTATTCAGCCAAGTCATTAAGGGCTAAGAAGTTTGGTTTGGTGTGGGTTGTTCTGTTAGGCTTCCTATGAAAAGACAAAAAGTTTTTGAGGATGATATTATAATTCCTTTTGCCACATCCCTCTCCTTCATGTACCAATCCACCTCATTCGGATAAGTCTCAAGCTATATTTTGGCCATATTTTTAAATTTATTTAGCTCAAAGTTGGCTAGAAAAGCATACCCTATAACTGTAAGTCCATAAACTCAAAATGGACAGCTTTTTATATGTTCTCTATGGGAATGTTAGCACGGGACCCACATGTGGGTTTGACTCTTCACACTCATGCACTGTACACTGTAGCCCAGATTCTTAGATGCACGAGAATTCCACTTTGGGGAGAATGGGATAAAATTCGCTTTAGGCTGCCTTTGCCTTCCCTTAATCCTGTGGGAGGGCTAATATCACCTTACTTAGGATGTGGAGGTTTGTCCTTATAATATTAGATACCACAGCAGCAGACACAGTATGACGGCCAGATTCTGCTAGCCTTACTTATACTTAATAGTACTTTACTCTGTGAGGAGGCAAAATCTGGTCCTAAACCGATATATAGATAAAGAATTACACTGATTTGCTATTAATGCTCTCTCCTTATGATACTAGACACTAGCATCACACATTTAGAGATATATAGCTTAAATAAATCAGTAGGTAGGATCATTGCCTTGTTTTCTTGTGATTTCTTTATTTTCATGTTTTATTTTCATATTAATTTCAACATTGCTTTTCTTTACTAGCTTAATGGTAACAATGTGCTACATCATGCCACAGTAGTTGCACATGAGCTGGGGCATAATCTTGGTATGAAACATGATGATGGAAGGTGCTCCAAATCCTACATTATGTACAGTACGGATAAGTAAGAGCCCAAATATTATTACCTTATTTTTAATATTATATATTTGTATTAGATTTATATATTTGTATTAGATTTATTCAGCAGTGTAAAATTCCTATTAACCTCAGAGAACCTTAGTAAATGGGCTTTGTATTGAGAACTTAAGCCTAGAGGGTTAAAAAGTTAATGGGACTTAGTCGATTGATGTTAGTGTGCTGTTTCCACCCAGCTCCTAACAATAGTATTCACACACTGGATCTGGTCCAAACTTCCCTTTCCTAAGGCTTACATTTACAGTTAATTTAAATAAAATGTACATCTCTACCTACATTGTATTATCAAGTTGGCAGTTCTGAGGATTAGGTTTGGGGCTAATAGGACTCACTGATCTGACATCAGAGTGACTCAGCAAAAATAAATGCATGTTTATGCAGGGTTCAGTTTCTGACATCATAGTATCTCTGCAGAAAACCTGTATGCAGGTTCAAGGAACCCATCACTGTTCTAGTTAGAAATTATTTATATATAGTGCCACAGTTAAACTTTGAGTGCAGAGTTTCAGCCTGGAATAAATGTTGTGGCCCAGCAATAAACCCTCAAAAAACCCCATCAGAATTAGAAATTAGAGATGGAAATCATATAATTTATATGGAAAAGAACTTCCTCTAAACTAAACATTTATATTTAGGACTGTCAAGTGATTAAAAAAATTAATCACAATTAATTGTGCGATTACAAAAATTAATCACGATTAATCATGCAATTAATCGCTCTGTTAAACAATAATAGAATACCATTTATTTAAATATTTTTGGATGTTTTCTCCATTTTGAAATATATTGATTTCAATTACAACACAGAATACAAAGTATACAGTGCTCACTTTATATTTATTTTTATTACAAATATTTGCACTGTAAAAAGCAAAACAAATAGTATTTTTCAATTCATCTAATACAAGTACTGTAGTGCAATCTCTTTATCATGAAAGTTGAACTTACAAATGTAGAATTATGTACAAAAACCCCCTGCATTCAAAAATAAAACAATGTAAAACTTTCAAGCCTACAAGTCCCATCAGTCCTACTTCTTGTTCAGCCAATTGCTCAGACAAACAAGTTTGTTTACATTTTCAGAAGATAATGCTGCCTGTTTCTTGTTTACAATGTCACCTGAAAGTGAGAACAGGCATTTGCATGGCACTGTTGTAGCCCATGTCACAAGATATCTACATGCCAGATGCACTAAAGATTCATATGTCCCTTGATGCTTCAACCACCATTTCAGAGGACAGACGTCCATGCTGATGATGGATTCTGCTCGATAATGATCTAAAGCAGTGCAGACCAACACATGTTCATTTTTATCATCTAAGTCAGCTGCCACCAGCAAAAGGTTGATTTTCTTTTTTGGTGGTTTGGGTTCTGTAGTTTCCATATCAGAGTTTTGCTCTTTTAAGACTTCTGAAAGCATGCTCCACACCTCATCCCTCTCAGATTTTGGAAGGCACTTCAGATTCTTAAATCTTGGGTCGAGTGCTGTAGCTATCTTTAGAAATCTCACATTGGTACCTTCTTTGCATTTTGTCAAATTTGCAGTGAAAGTGTTCTTAAAATGAACAACATGTGCTGGGTCATCATCCAAAACTGCTATAATATGAAATATATGGCAGAATGCAGGTATAACAGAATAGGAGACATAAAATTCTCCCCCCACGGAGTTCAGTCACAAATTTAATTAACGCATTTTTTTTAATCAGCATGGAAGAATGTCCTCTGGAATGATGGCCAAAGCATAAAGAGGCATATGAACCTTTAGCACATCTGGCACATAAATATCTTGCGACACCAGCTACAACAGTGTCATGTGAATGCCAGTTCTCACTTGCAAGTGACATTGTAATTAAGGAGTGGGCAGCATTATGTCCCTTAAATGTAAACAAACTTGTTTCTCTTAGCGATTGGCTGAACAAGAAATAGGAGTAAGTGGACTTGCAGGCTCTGAAGTTTTAGATTGTTTTGTTTTTGAGTGCAGTTATGTAACAAAAAACTACATTTGTAAGTTGCATTTTCATGATCAAGAGATAGCACTACAGTACTTGTATGGTTGAACTGAAAAATATTTTCTTTTGTTTACCATTTTTACAGTGTAAATATTTGTAATAAAAAATAATATAAAATGAGCACTGTACACTTTGTATTCTATGTTGTAATTGAAATCAATATATTTGAAAATGTAGAAAACCTCCAAAAATATTTAATAAATTTCAACTGGTATTCTATTGTTTAACTGTGCAATTAATTGTGATTAATTATTTTGAGTTAATTGCATGAGTTAATTGTGATTAATCAACATCCCTATTTATATTCTAATTTCGGTTATCCATCCTCAAAAATATTGGGTTTAAACAAATAACACTTCAAACTACAGTATGGTTAGTAGATGTCACTATACTTTGTAAATTCAAGACTTTTAGTAAATTTTTTAGGTAAGGAATATTTTTTTACTATAGCACATTTGCCTTCTCTCTTAAGGGGTGTTGTGCAAAATCCACAAAAATTATTCAAGATCTGGAAAAAATGTCTTCAAGTGAGAGTCTTAAAGAACTCATCTGTTTAGCTTATCCAAAAAGAAGATCACAATCCTTAATCTAGCAAAGAGAGGCATAATGGGAACCAATAGTTGAAAGTTAAAGCTTAAACATTCAGGTTAGAAATAAGACCAAAAAAATTAACAGTGAGAATGATTAACCACTGAAACAAATTACAAAGGGAAGTGGTGGATTCTCCATCCTTGATGGCTTCAAATTAAGACTGTATGCCTTTCTGGAAGACATGCTGTAGTCCAGGGGTGGACAAACTACAGCCTGCAGACCACATCTGGCCCACCAGCCAATTTAATCTGTCCCTCAAGCTCCCGCTGGGGAGCGGGGTCTGGGGTTTACCCCACTCCCGCACTCCAGCCGAGGAGTGGGATCCGGGGCCGCTCCGTGCAGCTCCCAGAAGCAGCGGCATGTCCCCACTCTAGCTCCTATGTTTAAGGGCAGCCAGGGGGCTCCGTGCGCTGCCCCAGCCTCAAGCACCATCACCACAGCTCCCATTGGCTGGGAACTGCGGCCAATGAGAGCTGCAGGGGCGGCGTCTGCGGATGGGGTGGAACACAGAACTGCCTGTCCGTGCCTCCGCATAGGAGCCATAGGGGGGACATTCCATTGCTTCTGGGAGGTGCTTGAGGTAAGTGCTGCCCAGAGCCTGCATCCCTGAGCCTCTCCCATGCCCCAACCCCCTGCCCCAGCCCTGATTCCCCTCCGGCCCTCTGACCCACTAAATCCCAGCCCGGAGCACCCTCCTGCACCCCAATCTCCTCATACCCAGCTCCACCCCAGAGCCCACACCCCCAGCCAGAGCCCTCACCTCCCTCCCCCGTGCCCCAACCCCCTGTCCCAGCCCTGATACCCCTCCCACCCTCTAAACCCCTTGGTCAAAGCCTGGAGCACTGTCCGACAACCCGAAATCCCTCATCCCCAGCCCCACCCCAGAGCCCACACCTCCAGCCAGAGAGCTCACTCAACCCAGCACCCCGACTCCCTGCCCCAGCCTAGAGCCCCCTCCTACACCCTGAACTCCTCATTTCTGGCCCCACCTCAGAGCCCACCCCCCCAGCCAGAGCCCCTCCTGCATCCCAACCCCAATTTCATGAGCATTCCTGGCCCACCATACAATTTCCATACCTCAGGCCAAAAGGTTTGCCCACCCCTGCTGTAGTCAAACACTTTGGGTTAAATACAGGGGTAAATGGGTGAAATTCAATGGCCTGTGTTATACAGGAGGTCAGATTACATGATCTAATTGTCCCTTCTGGTCTTAAAATCTATGAATATATGAAAGACTAAAACTCCTAGAAATATCTTTCCCTAAATGCAATATATAGATCTAAAAAATGAGTGATCCCAATGATCTTCTACTATTACACAAGCAATGTATAGAACTTTGTTATTAAATGACTTGAAATAAATTGATCTTTACTAAGAAAAATGTGTATGCCAAACAAATGCAATATTATGCTTTCTAGTGCATCCAAGAATTTCAGCACCTGTAGTGCCAATGATTTTGAGACTCTCATTTTGAATGGTGGAGGAAACTGTCTTAAAAATGCTCCAAAACCAAGTGATATTTTCACAGAACCTGTCTGTGGCAATAATGTGGTGGATAAGAATGAAGAATGCGATTGTGGCAAACCCCAGGTATAATACTTAAATTCATTTCGGCATCCAGGCTTCAATCTCAACCTGTTTTGTACAAAGAAGTTCCTTGGGGGAAGGGGTGGAGTGGGGGCAGGGCCCGAGGTGGAGTGGGGGTCAAGCACCCCCAGGAAATGAGGCCGGCGCCTGTGATTGGTACTACTTAGCATATATGCTAGCAAATATCAGTGGTGAGGAAAAACCCCTGTTCAGTTGAAGGTTTTTTCTGACACCAAAAAAAAAGCCTAAAAACAAATCATTTCAATATTGTACTCTTAGCTTGGAGATAAAATATATTGAGTGCTCCGAACTGTTAATAAAAACCTGTGGAGTTCTGCTTCTTTAGGACCCGGTTCTATTTAGAAAAGTAGTTGTTCCTTTACCTGCTCTTATCCCTATGCAAATAACCAATCAAAAACAAAGTTTCTCTCTAGTTTCTGATACATAGCCAAATTGCATGCTGCCTTCCAATAGGACAGAGAACTCTAAACTTCAGATACTGAAAGAGACTCAATACATTTGGCTTCTGGTCAGAATTTAATCTGGTTGTGTACTTCAGAAACCCCTGACTATAGAGAAAAGTAAAAACACTGTGTCCCTAATTCATACCTTTGCTATAGGAGTGTACTAATCCTTGCTGTGATGCTGCAACCTGCAAACTTAAGTCTGGATCACAGTGTGCTATGGGGCTGTGCTGTGAAAATTGCAAGGTAGGCTGGAGGAGCCCTTTTTTGTTAATTTATGTTCTTACCTTAAACAATTGGTACTAATTAGTAGTGAATATTTTTTTTTAATTTTTAGAAATGGATCTATCACAGTGTCTTTAGACATCTGTACATACATTATTAAAACAGTACTCAGGAGTGTAGATTAAAGTAGGGTCAGTGGGTGAACAGAGAATCTTGGTCTGAGGATTCATGGCCTTATGTGTGATCTTCAGCTTACAAATGAAGTGTTAGCTCTGCCTGACTTCTGCTATTAGGCAGAAGTAATTAGATGTCATGTAGTAGTGCTCTCGTTACTGCAGGATCGAGTTTCCCCTGTCTACTCATCATTTTTTATCTGATGTTTATAAATGCCACACTCTGAACCAGTGCTGTGCATGATCAAATTCATCAACTGTATCAACATGCCACAAAAAACTCACAGGAGTGGCATACGTGCTCTGTATATTGATATGAAGAACTATGTTCATCTTCCTCAAATTTACAAGCATATTTTCTTTCCGAACCTATTACATAATCATTGTATACCTTTGTGTTAGAATTTCTACTATTGCAAAATAAAACAGAGTAATTTTCTGTTCCATTTATAGTTTAAAGTGGCAGGAGTGGAATGTAGACCAAAAATGAATTTCTGTGACCTACCTGAATACTGCAATGGGACATACCCATACTGCCCAGATGATGTATATATCATGAATGGCTACCCATGTAACAATATGAAAGAATACTGCTATAGTGGGGTTTGCCAGAATTTTGATTCACAGTGTGAATCCATCTACGGAAAAGGTATTTTTAAACTGTTTGTCTGTGTAACAGAATTCATATTAATAGGAAAAATTCACTCATATGCTCTGTCTTGTACCTAGGATTTAAATAGCCATTGAGGATTATTCATTTTTATTGAATATATTAGTTGTTTAAAATTTGATATTGTTCTTTTAGGAGCAAGAAAAGCACCTGATACTTGTTTTGAAGTAGCCAACATGAAGGGAGATAGATTTGGAAACTGTGGAATGTCAGGGGGAATGTACAATAAATGTCCCACTGAGTAAGTGACCAGCAGGTATAAACTGAATCTAATCTTTCCTCCTGTCATTTATTCATATAAACAGTACCATAATGTAAAGTATATATTATACAGATAATGCTTACATGCTTCACTACTTTGGCCTACCTGAGTTTACCTACATTAATCTTCATTTTTTATTAGTCTGTTTTAAGTTGTTGATTAAAACAATTTCTTAAAACCAATTTAAACAATATGTGTAAAACTCAACTTTACTTAAATGTTCTTTTGAAGAAACTGAACCAGATTCTCCCCTCTGAACCAGCCCTTCTGTGCTGCTTAGGCCATGGAAAGGAGCTGATAGGTCCCTTGATGGATAGGAGCTCTCAAATGGTGGAAAGCTGACCCACCTAGTTCCTGCATCAACCACACTTCCAGCACGGCATAGAGGGAGGGAGGGAATGTATCAGGCTGCACTCAGATGGTATATGGTCCCTAGATCAACCTATGGTCCCCTAACTTAGATGGAAGATGGGGCAGATCAGGCCACAGAATCAGGTAGCCATAAACAGCCGATCTTGGCACAGGAGAGAGTCTGTCCCATCATCGCAGGTATTTTTAAAATAGATGACCTACATCAGACCCTTCCTTGTAAAAAATAAAAGACCTCATAGGAAGGCCACAGTTATGCACTAAAGTGCATTATATAGTTTATAACCTGGGGTGTGACCCTGCTCTGAAGACAAACATATTAATCTCCCCAAGGGCTTTTCTGTGTCTCTCATCACTATAGAACTGAGAATATGGGAATTGTAATTTGTTTTTCAAAGGCTTATAACTTGGCCAAATTTGGGCAGATTTTCACAGGGAAGGCAAAAGGCACACCTCTGTCAGAAAGGCCACTCCCCTGCCAAATTTCAAGTTCCTGCTACAAAGCATGTGGCTGCTAAAAGTGTTCAAATAAAAGCTTGACAGAAATTAACACAGGCAAAACAATATATTTTCCCCTAGCCTCATTCTTGGAAATGGCTTAACCCTTTTGTAAGAATTTTTCCAAAAAGTTCAACGTGAGGCAACACCCAGCATGTAAAATTTCAGCCCAAATGGTTAAAGTTTGGCACCTGAAAACAGGTTCTCATAATGAGAAGTGTCAGGCAACCTTAATAGGCAGTACTACTGGCCTCGCGTATAGCCGGGGCATGTATGTTTATATACCCATAGACAAACACATATATTATGGTGATATCCATCTGATAAATTGCAGAGCCGTATGCTAAAATACATTTATCAGGCACCATTAATCCTCTTCATCAGCAGGACTCTTTCCACTAATCCATCTCCATTGGGATTACTTCTCGTATCCCAGGATTTTGAGGAGGTTCTGTCAGATGCCATTTCTTTTTAAACAACCTGCAAGAGAAATGTTTCCTCTTTTCCCTCAAAGGTGGAAATACCTTGTATACACACACACAAAATTACACTGTGCCAAAGGCTCAGGATAGGCAGTCTTCAATATATATAAAATATGATACACACACACACATACACAGAGAAAGAGAAGGGAAAACTTTCTTAGAATATGAGATTTCCAGCAAGATAAAATTATTGGCTCATAGTGTAAACTGTGTGACTTTATTAATAAATAATATTTTTGTATTGAGTCTGTTTTCGCCCTGTTACCTTATATTTGTATTTTATTCATTTATTACAGACATAGTCTGTGTGGCAAACTTCAGTGTACACCTGTCAGTCTTGAAAATCTTCCTGCTTCTAGTGTTGTCAGCAATCAAGGTGGTGTTTCATGTGTGACTTCTGACTTTGACCTAGGGTCAGATATCCCTGATCCTGCTCAAGTTCAAAAGGGAACTGCTTGTGGAAAAGGAAAGGTAAGGTAGATCACAGCAGTTATTGCAGAATGCATGACACTTAATGAAAAGTTCTCTTTTTAATACATCTTATTATAAGACCCTTAGCTTTCAAAAGCATTAAGCCACATTTTAATTTTCCTCATACCCACTTGGGCTCATGACACTCAAAATACTTGTCTCAAAAAGAGTGTCTGTGTGTACTATAACCTTTGATATTCAGCAAGGAGAATCCCCTCAGACTTACAGGAAGTGCCTTTTCTTTGTCCCATGAAATTCCATTCAGATTTAACTGACATATAAATTGTTAAAAACTGCCATTTCCCTTCTCTCACTTGCGCTCCACAGGAAAATTTTGGCAGCATGACAAAATCAGTAAACCTTAAGAGGCAGGACCCAGGCCATCACCAAAGCAGCAGCACGCATTGCATTGGGAAGACAGGGTTACTGTTGGAAGAGGTTTCTCCACTTCCTATTACAGAGCCAACTCACTTCCCCATCACCCCTAGACCCAGCAACCCATGTCCTCCCCAGGAAAACAGCCTTCTGCTGTTGCCAGCACATGCTGTTGGTACAAGTTGTAGCACTGAACATTCAAGTTTCACAATGCTGATGGGAGTTTGCTGTCGTTGAGCAATGTAGAATTTATTTGATCTTGTTCTTAAAAAAATGGAAATTACATACAAAATTATATACAAAATCTGCATTAAAGGAACATTGATAAGATTGCCAAGTCAAACACTCAAAAGTTAGGAGACTCCAGATCTGTGCTTCTCCACACAACCTTAATTCTTGTGCATATATGATACAAGCTTTAATGACATGATCACATACTATTTTTTCACAGCACCCTGGTCTCAGTCAGTATACTGGAGGGACAAAAGAAGCAGAAACAGGGCTGTGTGAGCAACTATAAATCTGTCATTTCCTAATTTTTGAGTGCTTAACTTTGCAGCTCAAGTAATGTTCTATATAGTTTTTGTGTGTTTTATATATATGTGTGTGCATGTGTGTGTCTATATATTGATACAATAAGTAATACTTAATGTTCATTTATATATACATGCACTCAGAGAAGCAGTATTTATTAGCTCTGTACCATAAAGCCTGCTGTTTGGTTTAACAACGCTTTAAAAGAAATAGTTATTCATATTCTGATTTCATTTGCATTAAAGTATATCCTAGTGCATGAAAATGTGTGATAAATTAAACCAGAGTTCTGAAGAATCAAGTGTTTTTAGACCGCCTTGTTTCTCACCACTTACATTTTGCAGTATTACTGTTTTTATATATATTATTTTATGTTTATAAAAATATTAGGGTAGTTGAAGTACTCTTTTAAAATAGATATTTAATATTTTTCAGGCCTGTGTAGACTTTAAATGTGTTAATGCAAGTGAGCTTGGTTACAACTGCGATGTAATGCAGAAGTGTAATGATCGTGCTGTAAGTATATTATTTTTATTACATTAGACTTCTAGAGATTATTGATAGGTGCAGTAGATCTAAATAAATAAAATAAATAATGAAACATATGCTTTGTTTTTTCTAATCTGTACTAAAAGTCAAATTCATTTTTTTATCTATAGTTCATGTTACCAATGCACTGTAAACCATTCATCACTAATGTGGATAGTACATTTAATATGAAATAGGCAAAGTAGATCCCATTACATTACTAGATGAGCTGTCCAGTTTTGAAAGCAATGTAATTCTCTGCAGAGGAAAATATAATGAATTATGTAATATTCCTGTGTGAAAAATCAGAACAGGATCCAAATATAGTAAAACCCAGAAGCTCTCCTTTGAAACAATGTTCTATGCAAGACAAATGAGAAAAGGAGCTAATTGCTGTAGAGGCTTTGCTTCCACAGGAGCCAGCAATATCACTCACAATGTATGGGAATGCCAGTGGAGGGGGAAAAATGCTTGTGCCAAGATCCCTCCTTCAGCTATCCACCACTCTCTGTTTTCACACACAATTCTTCATGTACAACTCTAAATATGAATTGTTCATTTGGCAATTCTGATTTGTTCTAAATGGATGTACACGTTTAGGCTGCAATTCTACAAAGGGATCCATTAGCACAGTCCTTTGCAACCACGTGGAGTCTCATTGACTTTGATTGGATTATCTGTGAGAGTCATTGTACTCGCGGGGAGTAACCCTGAGGAGGTTCAGCTTCTTATACTACAACCAACCCTCACTCTGGGGTTGACCATAAATGTTGTAATGTTTCAAACTTTTCTGGGTACATGCTAGTACTGCTTACATACCACTAGCTCAGAAAGGTCTGAAGGCTGTAACCTGAGGTGGCTTCCAAATAAAACATTTCATATGTCTGATAAAAAAGGAGTCTTTAAAAAAGAGTGCAGCTACCATAGGCACAAGATCTTATTCAATTTTATAAGTCTTTCATTTAAATAATTTATGGTGTTATCAGTGACAATTGTAAAGAAGTTCATTTTGAATTGGAACCTGATGTCCCTTCAAGCATGGGATTTGGCCCCTGTTCCAAAGCCAGTTGAAGTCAATGGAAGTCCTTTTATTGACAGCAGTGCACTTTGGATCAGGACCTTGGTTAACAATCCTGAATGGAACCCTTCTTTTTTCCCATCTCTCAGATGGAATATGGAGAAGTAAATAATATAAATGCAAAAACTACATTTCAGAGCTACGAAACATTTATTTAATTGTGGTATCTTGTGTGGCTACAGGTGTGTAACAACAACGGGAATTGTCACTGCAATCCTGGATGGGCTCCTCCTTTCTGTGATAAATCGGGTTATGGTGGCAGTATTGACAGTGGTCCAACTCATATAGGTAGGATGCTGAAGCTCTTTCCGTTTGACTGTAATGTCTGATAAAATAAACTACTACTTACTTTTGTCTCCTTTTTATTTATATTATGGTAGCACACAGGAGCCCCAGCCATGGACCAGGACCCCAGAGAATGGACAAAATCCTCTGATGGCTTAACTCCACTGATTTAAAGAGAGTTATATACAGTGTAGTTATAGCTGTGCCAGTGCCAGGATATTAGAGAGACACGGTGGGATTTAGTCCTGCCCACAATCTGGCCCAACATTTATATTGTGTAAGCTTGTACTAAAAACAAATCTGTTATTTTTTTCTTAAAAAAATACTCTAATTGTTTAGAAATCATTATTTTTATAAAAGCACAAAAATAATATATTATTACAAAAATAGATACAAATCTGTTTACATCACAAAAGTTCAGGTTGATTACAGCTGTGGGTTGAACCCTGTGCTCCTTATTCACTTAAAGAATTGGGAGGATCATGCATGTGAATAAAGTGTTCAGGATTTGATCCACACATCTAATTAAATTTAGGAAATCCTGATAAGCTGAATGGGCCAAATCCTGCTGGCTTTTTATATATACCATAGAGCATGTTACACACTTTTTTATTTTTTATATAAAAAACTAATTGATCCATAACTTTATAAAAAACCTTTTATCTCTTACTGAATTCTTATTTTGAAAAGAAAAACAACCTACTTTTGATTTGTCAGTGTGCTGAAGAAAATGTGTTGAATCACAGAAATAATGAAAATTAGGGATGTGCAAGCAAATAATTTTTTTTTAAAGGTGAAATTGTGTTTGTCAGTTTCAGGGATCTTGAAAAAATAAACATTATGGAAAAAGATAGAAAAGTTAGCACATTACTTTCATCTCTTAAAAAAAAAAAAAAAAAAGGCAAGCAACCTCTGATCTTAGAGCCAAATCCTGCTTGTGTGATTTATACTATTAGTTACATTGACTTCATTGGAGCTACTAATGTGTGTATACTGATCAGAATTTTATCTATGATTACTTAAAGGTTTTAGCATTCTCAACAAGAAGGTTAATACAGAAGCAAAATGTTTGCATAATGAAGTTAAACAAGATGATTAGCTCATGTTGTTTGCATTGCTTTTCCCTAGATACATCACTTAGAGATGGCTTGCTTGTGTTTTTCCTGCTTGTGCTTCCAGTGTTAATTGCAATTGTGATAGCAGTTATCAAGAGAGATGCAATAAAGAGAAGGTTTTGCCGGAAAAGTAGAAGAAGATACAGGTATCAAAAATTTATTTTCTTCACAACCAATGTCATTCTTGTCACAATAGGGTATTTCATCACTTGATTATATCATGTTCTAATGCTACTCAGAGCAGGTCTTAATGCCACTAAGTATTATAAAGCAGACCCCTGTGGTGACTTTGTCTGTACTAAGGCTCCCATCACTTCTACCACCAGTGGAATTGCCCTGGTGTTATCAACAGTAGGAAATAGTTGTCAAAATACCCAGTCTAACCACAGCCTAAAGGGAGAATTTTGAAGCTCTGCCTAGGTATTTAATGATTTTCTCCAGATTTGGTGCTCATGATTGGACGATGCGAGATTCACGCAGTAATGAAATGTCATCTCTGTAAATTAAATTAGAAAGAGAGATCTGTAGCTTCTATGTTTTGTCATGTAAGGATGGTATCATGTATTTCTTTAAGTGCAGCTAGTCACAAATGTACCTCACTATAGCTGTCTGTGTTATAAAATCTTCCAGTTGGGGAAACTAGACCCCACATTGCTTCTTATTTCTTTAGAATATTAATAAACTAATTCTGGGTTTGTGACAGAAAAAAAAGTACGGATACAGTCCAATTCTTTTCTGGAATAGATTGGAAAAATTATTAGTACATTTTGAAAAAAGTAAGTATAGGACTGGTGGTAGGATCCACTAAATTAGGTGCAGTGAAGAAGTAAAGGGAGATTATATTAACATTTGAAGGTCTAATGTTAAAGTTTGAAAAAGGGGGAGTGGATTCAGTGTTATTGTAAATAAGGTGAAATTTCATCCTCTGATTTTTAGGGGATGTTAAAGTTAATGTTGGATTGTGTTATTGATTAGATCATAGGCATTGCTTTAGATTTGTCATATTTACATCCTCTGAAACTACTGTTTGGTTGGAAGCAGTTTTCTGTACAGCTGGGTTACAGTGCAGTGGTTCAAAAGCCTATGTTAGTTTAGGAAGATGATCTGTACAATGGAAAAAGCTAGAAATTTAGGCTCTGATCCTGTAATTGATAGTGTGTGAGTGGACTGTGCATGTGCAGGGCACCATTTAAATCAGTGTGCAGGCAGACACATTATCAGGTGCAGTATTGGAGCTTTCTTTTTCTTAAATTAATCCTTTTCTGTGAGAAACAAATCATGCAGAAAACCCTAAAATTGTGAAATATATATGAAATCCACACTTGTAAATTCTGTATCTCCAAAATAAAGATTAAAAAGAAAAGAAACGCTGGGCCAGAAGTTGCTGTAAATTATGGTCATGTAATTCCACACCTTTGGCCTCCTGATGCATTTGTGTTTTTCTCAGGCAGCAAAGTTTGTGGCTATACAAGAACCTTTTTGTTTTAATTAAACTGTTCAGTTCCTTTTCTCTACTCACTTCTCAAGTATTCTTTTCTAATATATATTGTATTTATTTATTGTCATATTTGTATTAAGTAGCACCTGGAGGCGCCCGTGGTACTAAGCTTTGTATAAACATATAGTAGGAGATAGTCCCTGCCCTGAAGATCTTACAGTCAAAATAGACAATTCAGATAAAGGGGCGTAGGGGAAATAGAGACACAGAGAAGTAAATTACTTGTCCAAGGTCATAGAGTGACAGAGCCAGACTAAGAACCCTGGTCTCCAAACCCCTGACCAGTGCCCTAGCCACTGGGCCACACTGCTGCTTAAATGTAATTAATCTAGATTTATATTAATTTTTCTGATTATGTGAATTTTATTCTAGGGACAACAATACACAGCAACCAAAGCAAAATAATGGGCCAAACCAGAATAACGCTATAAATAATCGGGTAAGACAACGTTTGATCATACTGTCTCCTGTTGAATAAATTTCACTGATAACTAAGTTACTGTACTTTAGAAATCATGGTGCATTTTTGGACTTCTGTATGGTCTGACTTTGTGATATAATAGATTAGAGCCATGCGAATATCACAGGGCATTTGAAGGGATTTATACCATTTTAGTCAGGATTTAGGCCTATTTTATTTTTGTTTGGGTTAGGGTGAGAGAGTCTGCCACCCACTGGCCTCATAATCCTTTCAGCAAAGGGAAGCTGGGCAACACTCAGCAGTGCTCTTAGTACTCACAAGAGGTGCTTTCTTCCCACAGAAACTGAACATCAGTCTGCAGAACTCTTTGCTAGCCCAAATGTTGGACCTAAACTGTGATCCACATGGAGCAATTGCCAAGTTGGCCCATAGATCCATTTCTGGCACAAATAAATAAGAAATGCTAAGAGAATATGAAGAATTTGCAGAGAAAATAAAAAAAAACTCTGAAACCTTCATGGATTTTAAAATTAGGGAATAAAGCAAAATAGTAGAAGTGTGACCTTGCTAAAGAAACCTCTTTAAAAATAAACTAAATTAATAGGAAAGTATGTTTGGAACACACCGTTTTGTTTTCTCCTTCCCTGGCACACTATCCATTTAAAAAAAATATCAGCTAGTGTCATTTTGAAATGTTTGTGTTGTTTTATAGTCGTGATGTTGAGGACTTGCCCCTAAAACCTTTAAGTTTTGTGTCTGCTGTCTTCAGTATTTTCCCCACAACCCTTTCTATTTTATTCTTTATTCCTGCTTTTTGTCTTTTTTCTCATTCTAATTTCTCTTCCCTTTTTCTATGTTTAGTTCTCTTGCCATTTAATAGTAAATTGTTTATAGAGCTTTGCAAATATTAACTTATTACTTCTCATAACACTCCAGTGCACTATTTAAATAAGTGTAATCCCATTTTTCAAATAGAGAAACTGAGCCATGGAGAGGGTTAAGTAATTTGCCCAGCATCACTCAGGAAATCTGGGGTAGATGTCAGAATAGAACCCAGATTTCCTGGCTCCCAATCCTGTGATCATGCCACAGGCCCCTACTCCTCATCCTTTTCACACAAAGGCTTTTCATTTCTTCCATACCATGCTTTTCATTTCCCAGACATTCTTCCGCTGCCCTTTCTGATATTATAATTTTTTCAAAGTGCCTTGGGGATGAGCAGATAACCTGGCCCCAACATACATACCTATTTTCCCTGTAGATTAGCATGAAAATTGCAGACTGTCACTTTCTAATGGCAATTGCTACACACTCAGTCATAAAATAATAGTTTGAAGAGGAGAAAGAAAATTTTGGAGCTGAAGCACAGTAGATCGGGCTCCTATTCCCAGCAGTGCCACAATCTTTGTGTGAGACCCTGGGCCTCAGTTGTCTCATCTGTATAATAGCAATGATAATGCTTTCCTACCTTGCAGGAAATTGTGAGGTTTGATAAATTATTTGCAAAGTGCTTTGAGATCCTTAGATACTTCTATATAAATTTAAAGTATTATTAAATCCTAAACTCTTAAAACTTAAAAGGATTTGGCATAATTTTTGAGGTATTTTGTCAAAAAATGGCATTGACAACTATTCTGCTATTTTTGACAAATGTGTATAATGTTCTCAAAGATTTACAATAGTATATTTATAATTTTATTTATTTATTAATAATTAGCTACATGTGTTTTTTCAAAGATATGTCTTGTGTTAATGGGTTTTTTGTAACTTCTTTTTATTTCATACTTGTTGCTCTCTTTTTCAGCCTGCAACAACAAATTCTGGGATTTTTACAATATCGCATTTTCCTGCTCCAAGGTTTGTAATTTAAAATTTTTTTACTGTATTTTTAAAAAATGTGTTCATTGCATTATCATCGCAAACAAAGGGCGCAAAGTAGCTAGTAAATCCGGCACACTCCTAGCTCTCTTCTCTAGTGTCTTTTGTACAGTGTTTTGTACATTGTAAAATAGGCAATATTTACAGTGTTTATATATTTGCAGAGAACTTTTCAAAAATCTTTTCTTGTCATCATTCTGAAGTCACACAATGCTATTAAGATGGTCCTGATATTAGTGAGACATTTTTCTTCATTAAAAAGCAAATCCAGCCTGCTGCCAAGGATGCATAGATAACAGCACCAATGTTTCTGTTGTGCAAGGTGGGGGGCTGATGACATGGGACCATGTAGGGAATGTGCATCTCCTGGACTGTGCCACATGCAGCTCCCTGTGATCTTCCTGTAATGGAACACTAAATTGTATTATACTGTTCCACTACTAGGTGGCACTGTTTGTAAAATATCTTATTTAAATAGACCTCAGCCATACTTGTCAGAGCATTAAAGAATCTTGTGATGAATGTTTCTGGTGTGTATTAGCAAGCTCTGTAGTCAGTCCATATCTAGTACAGGAACATGACACTTTCTGCATAGCAAAATACAGACTGGAATGTTCAGAAGATCCCCTAACCCAAGGTTCCTCACAGGGGAAAAGGGACACGTAAGGGCATGCTGCAGAGGTTACTCAAGCCATTGGAGTGGCTGCTGAACTTTTCTGTGGCCTGGAGGGAAAGTGGGAAGGATTCCTGCCCACTGTGCATCTGGTATGTGCCCAGCCCAGGTACCTGGGCCATCCTACTGGTATTTCCATCAGCCTACTTCTCTGAGTGGTCTTAAATGACTGACTCATCACATCAATGCATTCTTTCACAGTTTGGGTAGCTACAGAACATTTCTGTTACTGACTCTTATTCCTTAATACCTTACTGTGTTATAGCAGTCCTCGAGGATATGTCATCAAAGAACTGTCATCCAGAGTTTTCTGTAATTGTGGGAATTGTTTGCTCGACACTAAATGTATGTGGATGTACAAATTCCCTTGCAAGTTGTAATTTGTTTAAATGCCTTACAAACCAAACTTAAGGTTGCAGACTGATAATTGTGGTAGGTGTCTGATATTAGCCTTATGAAAGATGAAATCATATGCAGCCACCTCAGCATTCAAACTAGTAGTGCAAAAATAAACAAAGTTCTTGAGAAAAAAAATGAGCAACTGCTTTTTAAAAAGCATTTGAGGTAATAGTGTAGGGGGTGGGAATGCTGAAGCAGTACTGTTTAAAAACCTCTCAAAACAGTTCCTCTTCCATCTTTACTGTATCAGTATATTAATACCTTTATTGGTGCTAAATGCTTTTTACTGGTTTCTACAGTAGAGAATTATGAAATATTGTTGCATGTTCAGCCTTCTATCAGTCACAAATGCTGCCATTGACAGCCTCTTCAGAATGAGAATGTACATGGCTGCATCATTGTGGAGAAAAATGTACCATCACATTTTCTGAAATTTCCAGTAGAAAGTTGGTCCTGAAATGACACACAATTTGAGAAAAGCAAATGTTAATAACTAGAATGTGGGGCCTGCTTCCACTGAAGTTGTTAAAAGGATTGGTTCCATATCTAAACTCAAGATACTCCAGCTTTTTGGATTGATTCTTATCACTTATAGCAGACAAAGTGTGCTTAGTACTTCAGAAACCAAGATGCAATCAAAGACCTTAGGTCTGAAGTATTTGTGCCTATATTGCCACTCTTATATTTTGTTGGTCTTTTCTATTTAGATGGTAAGCTTTTCGGGGCAGAGACTGTCTCTTATTATGTGTATGTGCAGTGTCCTAGCACAATGGGGCTGCGATCTCACAAAGCCTGTAAGTGCTATCATAATATTAATAGTAAATAATTACTAACATTCAAAATATTTTAAAACGGGAGATTCAACATCTTTGTAACAGGCACTTGAGAAATAACGTGGATAGGTAGATTTCCTGATACTAATGATCTTTGTCAGCTCCTGAAATATGGTATCAAACATGCACTAAAAGTATTTTTCACTCTTTAGGCAGCCAATACAAAATCAGTTTCCTGCAGCTCCTTCAAGATCTAATCAACGACCACCTGTCCCACCTAGACCTGTTGTCTGAAAGCCATTTTTAGGAGTCCTCACAAATTCAGACAAATGCCTTGAGTAAACTGGAAAAAAATGTGGCAAAGGTAAATTAATGAAGTATTTTAGAATTGTAAATTTATTCTTTGTTATATGAAAGTCTCAATCTTGCAGTCCTAAGAGTCAGCACTACCTTTGAAACATAATAGACTGTTTCATCGGAAAAGGCATGATCCTGAGGGGTGATGAACACCTACCATTCAGTTTCAGTGGAAGTTACAGGTGCTTAGCTCCTCCCAGGCCTTTTTTATCAGAAGGCATAAGAGCCCAACTCTTGTTAGCCTACAACCTACAATATGTACAAATAATCATTTCTTCCACAACCTCAACTTCTTTGAAGCACAGCACAAAACTAGCAGCCAGGGAGAGGGGAGTTTAAGATGGATTTAACTCACCTTCCTAATCCTAGGCTTCTCTGAGGCTCTTGTGTAACTCAGGCAGCTTTGGAGGCTTGTCTAAGTTATGACAACCTCACTGGGCTGTCTGGCGGGAAGCAGCACTGCCTGGCATCTCTGCAGGACCACTGTGCTGGAGCCCTACCTCATCACTCTCTTATGCTAGGGTGTGTGAAGAGATCCTTGGGAGGCAGCATTACGGCTGTCTTCTGAATGCCTCCAGAACCAAGGCTTCTGGGCTCTTTTATGCCACTTCAGCTCTTATACACAATGTATTGGGGCTGGAGCAGAGGTGATAACTTATTAGCAATATTACATTTAAATTCAACTATTACAAATAAACAAAAGAATTCTGATGAAGATAATATAATGAAGGAATCTCTTTAAAAATAAATTTGGGTATAAATAAATGAATGTAGCCTCAGCAATAATTTTTACTTTATTATACATAGCCTTGTGTACTACCTTATTTACAATACATATCAGGAAAAAGACTAGCTGCTTAACTACATATTAAATGTTTACTGGGATTACAATATGAGATTTCTAGGAATACTTTCAGCTCTGAAATGAACAGATTATAGTCTTGTAATTCTAAATGTGATACTATCAGCAAGGAGTATTCATTGAAAAGAAAATAACTAAAATTTCAGAGTTTGGCAAAATGGACAACTAATAGAATGAGGGCATGGAGAATCGATTACATATATCCAGGGTGAACACACAGTTGAAAAAGAGAAAATGTTTAAGGTGATTCAAAGTGATAGGAATGATAAAATAAAATTAACCAAAGGACACTTCAGGCTGAATGTCAGGAAGATTTCCCAGTTGTGGGCCATATCCCTCCCTCCTGAGTCTGTGCGAGACACCTAAAGTGAAGGAAAGCTCGGTAAAAACTGAGTTTGTTCTGTTCTTCTTAGAGGAATTTCCAATAAGGCTGGTGGGGAAACAATGTACATTTCTCTGATCCCTTCCCCCTCCCAACATGGGTCTCACTGCTACCTGATCTGCTTTCTGTGCTCACTCACCCCTCCCTAGGGAAGGGAGCACTATAGCAAAGACACTCTTTCACATAGAATGGTGAGATCTATGATTGGTGGGCCAGCTTCATGTGTGAATCTTGGGGGCATAAACTAGCATCCTAAGATCTATTAAATTATGGGAGAATAGTCTCCCAAAGGAACAGTAGAAACCCCTACATTGCCATTTTACAATTGAACCAGACAATGAAACAGAAAATATACTGTAGAAGAACAAAACTCAGCACTGACAAGGAGATGGATTAGATGACCTAATAAATCTCTTCCATTTGTAATTTCTCAGTCTGTGGAAGGCAAGTATTATTTTTAGTTATACACCTCTATCCTGATATAACGCGGTCGTGGGGAGCCAAAAATCCCTAGCGCATTATAGGTGAAACGCCATTATATCGGGGTAGGGGTGGCAGGGCTCCAGTGGTGATTTAAAGAGCCCGGGGCTCCAGCCGCGGGAAGCCCCAGGCCCTTTAAATTCCCACAGCTCTGGGGTAGCGGCGGCAGCAGGACTCCGGTGGTGATTTAAAGGGCCCGGGACTTCCCGCAGCAGCCGGAGCCCCGGACCCTTTTAAGTGCCACTGGAACCTCACTGCTACCGCGCTATATGCGAACTGGTGTTATATCGGATCACATTATAGTGGGGTAGGGGTGTATTAAATATATGCCCTTTGTTAACCTATTGCTTATTGTTTTAATAATAATAGTACTACATGCTGGCAGCATCTTAGCACAAGTTGTTAATGTTAGCATATTTAATAGTACCTTTATTTTTTGAATGTAAGAAATATAAAAGTTGATGTCAATTTTGTACTCTAGTAGTGTATACATCAGGAATCAGTAAATCATTTGCATTGGTACTTCTGATATGGAAAAAAATGTTTACTGAAAACTAGCATTGTAATTTATTTCAAACTAAGTCTGGATAAAAAATAATGGTTTATACCTATATTGGTTGTAATAGCATTCACACATCTAATTTATTATGGAAATACTATCCAGTGTTTCAAGGAGCATTTTGTTATTCTCACCTTGTTAAGGGAATTGACTCAAGCAATTCCCTCTGCATGGAGTCAGAATGTATCTCTTAGAATTTCAGTAATTCCCATATTAAACATAAATAAAAATGCATGTTATTATCCATGTACATTAATAAAATAGTGTATGAAGTAAAATAGAAGTACACTTTTAAAATCACAGAAAGAAATATTTGTTCCTGGTTTTGTTTTAAAAGTATTAAAGTTCTGTGAAAGTTGGTTTTTCTGTCAAAGTACCTAAGGATGCACATTCTGCATATATAAAATCACTATATATGGGCTCAAACCAAAATCCTTCACCCAAAGACTTCAAATGTATTGTTCAAGATACTGTCTGTGGTACTGACAGAAGATTTTTTCTCTACAGCATCTTATTTTAAGTGCTTGATTATTGTAAATCAATACTTGTGAAACGTAACATTAAAAAGTAAAAATCTGAGTATATGTAGGTATGTTTTTTACAATGGGCAAATATATTCTGTTTGCAACAACTTCTGGAAAATGTATTAATGGGAAGATAATTTATTTAAGAGAGCATCTGTTTGAAAAAATGTCTCCAAGATATATAATAATGTTTCACAGAACTTTTTTTTTTTTTAACTGAAGTGGTTAAGAAAAAGATGCAGTAAGGGGACCACTACTGCCATCTACCTGCAGTAATTAATAAATGCAATAAATGACTTTGGTCTTAACCCACTCAATTTACGAGATTCCTTATGTCCTAATAAGGAGGAGAGGATGGAAACTACTCAAAATAGTTAATCCCAGGCAGACTGCAAAGAACTAGAAAAGGATCTATCAAAACTGGGTGACTGGGCAACAAAATGGCAGATGAAATTCAGTGCTGATAAATGCAAAATAATGCACATTGGAAAACATAATCCCAACTATACATATATATAATGATGGGGTCTAAATTAGCTGTTACCATACAAGAAAGATCTTGGGAGTCATTGTGGATAGTTCTCTGAAAACATCCACTCAATGTGCTGCAGCAGTCAAAAAGGCAAACAGAATGTTGGGAATCATTAAGAAAGGAATAGGTAATAAGATAGAAAATATCATATTGTCTCTATATAAATCCATGGTATGCCCACATCTTGAATACTGTGTGCAGATGTGGTCACCCCATCTCAAAAAAGATATATTGGAATTGCAAAAGGTTCAGAAAAGGGCAACAAAAATGATTAGGGGTATGGAATGGCTTCCATATGAGGAGAGATTAATAAGACTGGGACTTTTCAGCTTGGAAAAGAGATGACTAAAGAGGGATATGATAGAGGTCTATAAAATCATGACTGGTGTGGAGAAAGTAAATAAGGAAGTGTTATTTACTGCTTCTCATAACACACAAACTAGGGGTCACCAAATGAAATTAATAGGCAGCAGGTTTAAAACAAACGAAAGGAAGTATTTCTTCATACAACAAAATCAATCTGTGGAACTCCTTGCCAGATGATGTTGTGAAGGCCAAGGTTATAACAGGGTTCAAAAAAGAACTAGATAAATTCATGGAGGATAGATCCATTAATGGCTATTAGCGAGGATGGGCAGGCATCGTATCCCTAGGTCTGTTTGCCAGAAACTGGGAATGGATCTCTTGATGATTATCTGTTCTGTTCATTCCCTCTGGGGCACCTGTCATTGGCCACTGTTGGAAGACAGGATGCTGGGCTGAATGAATCTTTGGTCTGATCCAATATGGCCATTCTTATGTTAACTTCAGTCAAGTTATAATGTAAACTAGAAAACACCTGAAAACATTTAACTCATTTTTTGGAGACTGACTAGATCTCAGGTTTTAAAAACATATGGACAATAATTTCACTGCTTACAAAAATACCATCAGTGAAAATATTGTGCTTGGTGTTTTGTAGACATAGTAACATTATATGCATCTATTAATTGTAGAGGCTGCATAGGGAGTCAATTGGACTAAGCACAGGCAGGCGAATCAGGTCTGGTCAATTCTAATTTTGGCTCTGCAGACATTTTGGGGTCTTAACCAAGGGCCCAGATCCTGCAAGCTGACCTGACTAACGCAGTCCCCTATCCCCACACAGTTTCACCTACACGGGTGGCACTCCATGTCTGTGCAGGGCTCCATCAACACAGCTAAGCTTGCAGGGTCGGGAGCCATGTCAGGTAAGGCAAAATCCGCTCTCAGTCCAATAAGTAGCCTCATTCACTTCAGGGAGACTACAAAGGACAATCCGCAATGTGGATCTCTCTGTACTTGGTTTCCACCCCTTTTGGCTTTCCATACCGGTTTCACCAGGGTGTTCTGAGAATTAGTATTTCCAAGGGCTTAGCTACACTTGCAGCTGTAGAGTGCTTTGAGTTAAACCAGCCTTTGTAGAGCACATAAGGGAAAGCGCTGCAATCTGTCTACACTGACAGCTACAAGCACACTGGCATGGCCACATCAGCAGCTCTTGGAACAGCCAGAGACCAGTGCATTGTGGTAGCTATCCCAGCATACAAGTGACTGCAACGTCCTTTTCAAATGAGGGGGGTGGGGTGGAGTGTGACAGGGAGTGTGTTGTGTGTATGTGGGGGGAGAGCATGTCAGCATGCTGTCTTATAAGTTCAGACAGCAACAGACCCCTCTCTCACACACACAGCATTCCACAGTAATGGTTGCTTTGTCTTGGAGCAGATAAGCATGCCGGCTGTCAGAAAGGGAGCTTTCAAAGGCCATATCGGCATGCCTGCAGTGATTCCAAAACACTCCCAAGATTGGCCACTTAAGGGGATTATGGGACTTTTCCAGCGGCTGATCAGAGCGCAGTAATGCAACACCTCATTCACACCAACAGCTGGGCGTTTCAGCCAATGCGCACCAAGTGTTAATCGTCTCGCTGAGGTGGAGTACCAGGAGCACTTTAGTCCTGGAGTCAGAGCGCTCTACATGCCTTGCCAGTGTGGGCAGGTAGTGAGCTAGGGCACCCGGGGCTGCTTTAATGTGCTCCAACTCACAAGTGTAGCCAAGCCCTAAAGCACTGTGAGATGTAACCTGCTGGGGAAGCACTGAAAGATTTGCCAGCTAACTCCGATTGCAGGGGAAGGACTATTTTCGCCTCCAGCTGCACAAACCAAGGGAGACCAATCGATGGGAAGTAGGACTTCATACAGCTGAAAAATCCAACTGCGGCAGGTGTTGGGAGACGGGGCAGCCGCCGATGCGAGGCCGGGCCACCTCTCCACCGCCTGCCGGCACGGCAGCCGCTCCCCCGCCGGGCATGCGCTGGGCGGAAGGGAACGACAACTCCGCGGATCCCCCAAAGCGCCGACCGAGGCGGGGACGTTTCACCGCCGCTTTTCCCCCACGGCTCTGAGTGGGGCGCAGAGGCACGAGAACCCCGCACAGCCCCGGCGCCTGCCCGCGCCCAGGGCGCAGCAGCCTCCCGAACGTCTACACGGGAATAACGAGGGGCCCGGCCCCCACAGACGGGATGGGAAAGTGCGCACGCGCAAGCGCGCATGCGTGTTTTAGAAAGGGCGGCGTGCCAGGCACTGACGACGGCACGCCCAAGGGGCGCCGTGTCCGCTGTACGCGGGTGCCCACAGGCGTTCGCCTCCCGACACGGAGGCGCTCGCTGTCAGTTGCCCCGCCCCGATGGAAACTGCCGGGTTCCGGCGGCTGGGCCTGTGCGTCTTGTGCGGGCTGCCGGCGGCGGGCAAGTCCACTCTGGCGCGCGCGCTGTGCCACAGCCTACGGCGGCGCGGGGGCCCAGGCTGGGACTGTGTCCTCCTGACCTACGATGACCTCATTCCGCAGGAGGCCTTCAGCCAACCAGAGACAGAAGCGGGGCTCGTAGCACAACACCCATTGGTCAGTACAGATTTTGCCCTTCCTATTGGTTAGCATAGATTGACATCCTCCGCTGTATTGGCCAGCGCGCTGCACTGGCAACGGGAAAGTGATTGCCCCGCCCCTCCTCGGGTTGGATGTGAGCTGCCCTTGCTCCACTCAGGGCAGCTGTATCCCGGGCACTGCCCCCCTCCCCAACCCCCGTGCTGAGGGCAGGGCTGCCTCACTCTCCCCAATGCAGACTGTATCCCAGGCACTGCTCCTCTGTAAGGCAGTGTTATTTTCAATCCACAAGTGCCACCTTGTGGGCACTCCCCTTCTTCTTCCTCACAGGGCTTCATGCTTTTCCTGATACCTCTGGTATCTCTGATAGCTCAACGTGGGTAACACACACACACCAGGCCATTGTTTCTGTTCCCATCCTGTGCTGACTACAGAGCCCTCTCAAAGCTGGGGGGGAATGTGACCCAAGGGCAGAGCTTTAAAAGTGGTGCTACCCTCCCACAGCCAAGGCCAAATCCTGAGAGAGGCTGAGCATATGCAATTTATATTAAAATCAAAGGACATTGTGAGCACTCAGCACAGGTCCTGCAGCCCGTTACCGTCTCCTCCTTCAGTTCTTCCCTTCTGACCGACCCATTTCTTGCATTTCCATTCTGTTTTGCCTCTCTTTCTGCATTTCCCTGCAGAGTACATCCATACCCCAACTGCTATGGGAGGGAGCAATAATCAAATACTTTAGACACAGAGGTGCCACAATTGTCCCTGCCCAGCAGCTCTCATTTTAGCTAAGTGTTTATTTCCTAAACACAAGCGCAAAGACATTCAGAGATAGTGTCAAAATTCTACCCTAACTTCACTCCCGAGTCTAAATATTGAGGTATGAGCCAGTGTTAAATCTACTGCCATATCTAAATATGAGTCAATTAAAGACAGCAACAAGAGGCCACCTTCCTTTAAGTACATGAGAATGTTGCCATACAATTAGATATGGTCCCAAGTTCTCTGGCTGAAGAGCTTGTATCCAAACTGAAATAGACATAACACCTGACACTGCATACAGTTCAAGCACAAAGACATGAAAATGTGTGAGGCGATCAACCTTTGGGTACTGATTTAGCAAAGCAGTTAAGCACATGCTTAAATCATTATTAAGAAAACACACATTAGCATATGCCTGATTCTAAACATGTGCTTACGTGCTGTGCTGAATCAGGGCCTTTGCCACAAAGGTGGGCATGAGGGAGGAAAGTTAGGTAGGCTTATATGGAATTGGAAGGCTATGGTGTGGGTAGTAGACAGCATGAAAGAAAGTGGAAAGCTGAAGAAAAAAGGAGTCACAAGAACAGTCATAAGGGAGAACTGGAAGGAACATGAGACGCATAGGGGGTGGGAGTTAGTATTTGTTAAATTAAACATTAATATTAAATGTGAAATACTTTGTTTTTTTCATAGCTGTCTCGCTGGAAATTGTACCGACATGAACTGTTAGAGTACCTTGAACACTTCTTACAGGCTC
Organism: Trachemys scripta elegans; assembly: GCF_013100865.1. Lineage (NCBI taxonomy): Eukaryota > Metazoa > Chordata > Testudines > Emydidae > Trachemys > Trachemys scripta. Next base: position 107,185,459 of record NC_048304.1, on the reverse strand, counting down.
TTATTAATGGAGATCATTTGTGTGCTCCAACAAACAGAACTGAAGCAACATGGAAAAGTTTTGTTTCCTGTTTCAAAGAACAAGGATTAATCTCTTCAGAAATACATGATGCCAAATCTTGTCATTACTTAATAAATACAACCACTTCCAGACCATTGTATTTTGTTTTGGATGACAACTTTTATTATCAAAGCATGAGATATGAAGTATACCAGCTAGCTCGCAAATGTAATTTTTTTTCCTTTACATGCATCAATTTCATGTTTTATAGCAAAATAATTATTCTGCAGATTCAGTGAACTTTAGATGCTTAGTCCATTTTGGAAGTTATTTAATGGTTAAATACATTCTAAATGGCTAAAATATTTAAAAATAAAGCACAAGCTCTAACTACTGTATATACTCGTTCATTAGCCCGTTTATAAGCCGACCCCCCAAGATGGCTAGGTAAAAATTGCAAAAACTGTATGACTCTTTCATAAGCCAGCCCTATATTTTAGGGGTTGGCAAACTTTGGCTCCTGGCCCGTTAGGGTAAGCCACTAGCGGGCCTGGATGTTTTGTTTACCTGGAGCGTTCGCAGGCACAGAGCCCCTCAGCTCCCAGTGTCTGCGGTTTGCTGTTCCCAGCCAATGGGAGCTGCAGGAAGTGGCGCGCCACTTCCCACAGCTCCCATTGGCTGGGAACGGCAAACCACAGCCACAGGGAGCTGAGGGGTTCCATGCCTGCAGACGCTCCAGGTTAACAAAACAACAATGTATTAGATATTCAATTCAATGGTTCCATAGAGTTTAAAATCATCAAATTTTGGTGTAGATCCGTTTATCTGCTCTTTGATGCATCACTTTTTTACCAAAAATATTCGGCTTATGAACGAGTATATACGGTAGTTTCTCTGACTGCATTATAGGCAACTTCTAGCTTATGTAAAATGTCTCTATTTCTCACACACATAGTTTTCAGAAAGTATTAGTTTAGCAGTTTAAAATTACTATTTTCTTCAAAGCAAACATTTTGTGAAATTCTTTTAGATTCATTGGGCTTCTGCCAGTTATTTTTAGACTGTCCACTTGAGTCCTGTTTACAGAGGAATTGTCTGAGAAGTCAGCTGTTACCTGATGAGACCATATGTCTAATGGCAAGAAAAATAGAAGTACCAAATCCTGAGAAAAACACATGGGAACAAAATAGCCTAATTCTGAAAAGTGTCAAATGCACTTCAGAAGATAAGTATGTTCTTATATTAAAGTTCTCCTTTATATACTTTGCTTTCATAGAGAGGCAATATGTGCAGTATGTTGTACACACTCCGTAGAGCTATTTCTGGAAACCATTTAATTGATATAAATGCATATTGCACATAGAAAATATTTTAAAACTTGAGAGCCTGAGCCAATAGTGGTTCTACCAGGGCTTTGGAGCGGAGCCCGGAGCTGGAGCACGGAGCAGCTCCGGAGCAGTGGAGCTGCAGGTTTTTGCCTGGCCCAGGACTGGGGGCGCTTTGGCTGCGCTGCCTGGCCACCCAGGGCTGGGGGTGGCCACCTGGGGCACCAGGGCTGGGGGCGACCATCCGGGGCACACTAGGGCTGGGTGGCCACCTGGGGCTGGGGGTGCTGTGGCTGCTCCATCCGGGGCACTGAGGCCGGGGGGCCGTGGTGGGGGTGTTCTGGGCTCCTACGAGGGAGGGGACAGATAGAGAGGGGGTGGAGAGGGGAGTCAGGCACAAGGGGAGGGGCTAACGGCTAGCCTCCCCCAATGGCCGGGTGACCGGCAGCCCATGGCCACCCTTACTTCTGTGCTGCTGCTGGCGGGGCAATGCCTTCAGAGCTGGGCATCCAGCCAACAGCTGCCGCTCTCCAGCTGCCCAGCTCTGAAGGCAGTGCAGAAGTAAGGGTGGCAATACCGCGACCCTCCTAAAATGACCCTGTGACCTCCCTGCAACTCCCTATTGGGTCAGGACCCCCAATTTGAGAAACACTGGTCTCCCCTGTGAAATCTGTATCGTGTAGGATAAAAGCACACAAAAGACCAGATTTCATGGGGGGAGACCAGATTTCATAGTCCGTGACGCATTTTTCATGGCCGTGAATTTGGTAGGACCCTAATTATGGTACAGATTTGTGGCTGACCTTGCCAACACTTATGCATGTCAATAAATGTATCCATGTGAGAAGTTTCACTGAAGTCAAATAAAGTTAAACACTTGAAACTTTAGATAGATATAGGTTTAAACAATATTTCTTGTATAGAATCATTTACAAAGATATAAAGAACAAAGATATTATCTCAACTAATTATAAATTATTTATTTCAGAAAACTTTTCAAGTAAAATGTCAAAAGCTGACATACAACTTTAAATATCAAAACCTGATTTATACAGTTTAATATGTGAAATCCTCTTTACCCTTGCAAATGATATAATTCATTGTGTGTATTTTGAAAAAGTTTATAAGTGATTATTTTGGACCAGAGTTAAGACTGTTGTTAGGAATGAGTATGGTGAGTTTTCAATTGTCAGTACTGTCATTAACTGAATTTTGGAACTGTAAGAGTAATAGCATATTTATGTAATTTACTTTAAGTGATAGTTGTGATAGTTTCCATAATTTGTAATGTGTATTTTCTGTTGTTGTAATGTTCTTCTTGTCCTCTTATCTTGTATAAGGTTTATATTATTTACTTTTCAATCTTAACTGAAAATCAGCTGTTTTTGGGGGCCGGGGAGGTTTGTGCCATTATATTGTATGTTGATTTTACAAAATGAGCATGACATTGTTTTTTAGTTTGCAGGTGATTAATTTGTTGGTTACTGCTTTGGAAAATCCAGTGAAACAAATTGAGGAAAATACTGAACAAAAGGTAGTACTAATTGTCTTTAAACAAATGCCCTTCTGCCGATTTTACTGAAAGAATTAATTGTGCATTTCTAGTTGTGCTCTGTTCACCTTGATGTCTAAAAATGAGAAATTCCTTCCACAGTTCTTGCTTGCAAAAGCCCAGAGAAAAAAAGACTATGTACGTAATGAGTTCTTTTCTCTATGAAAAATAGTGACTGTGCTACAAATTCTTAAGTAAGTCATCTGGACTGTATTCTAGCAAACTTTGAATATGTTCTACAGTAGTTAAGATAATGCCTCCCAGAACTGACTGACCGCATTGGGAGGGAAATTGTCTGCTGCCCCCCTTAAAGGGGTGGTACAGATTGCTTTCCCCCGTACAACTGAGACACTCCATGAGGTAATGCCATGGTGCAGCTCCATGCTACTCCCAACACAAAGCTGTGGCTAAATGCTATAGTCTGCCCCTGAATAATGAATACTTCAAAATCGTTATACTTACATTTTTGGATGCATTTCTACTCTTAAATATAACTTTCTTTTGGTCTTGGATAGGAAACAGACAGAGCCATTTGTGCAGCTAGTATTCTCCACCAAGCTGATCAGGCTTTCAGACGAATTGTCTCTCAAACAATGAAGGATGTGAGAGGTATGCATGGCATATTCTAATTGCCATTCTCCAGGGGTATATAGCTCAACTGGTAACTAACATAAGGCTAAAACTGTGAAATACTCGTACACTGAAATAGTATAATATTAGACCCTAGGGTCCTGCAAGTAAAACTCATGTGAAACTTGACTCTCATGAGAAGTCGCACTGAAGTTAAGTGTTTGCAGGATCTGGGCCTAGGTCTTTGAAACTTAGCAGACATCTGAAGATAAAACTATTGTTTTATTTTTCTTTTAGATAAAAATATACTTCCAAGTGAGATGAAGATTCTGGCAGAAGAACTTAATAAGCTTAAAGCAGAATTCTTGGAAGATTTACGACAAGGGACTCATCCAAAAAATCAATTTTGTCTGCCAAGCAGTGAATTTGTTACAAATGTCATTACTTCATTCCAACAAGCGACAGACAATGTAGTGAAGAAGGGTTTTGTTTTAAATGAGCACACTGTGTTTTCAGTGCAAGGAATGCCAAAAACGTGATAGTTTTAGCCATCCTGCTGAATACGTTATCTGAGGAAGCCAAGCTGCCATGTGTGGAGGTTTATGTTAATTTATAATTTCATTTCTGTCACAATGTTATGAAACAAAACAAAAACAAAAAAACTCAGGTGTTTCATCTTTAAGACCAGGCCAACAATAGGAAGAAATGAGTTTTGAAGATGAAAGAGATTTTGGCACTGTAGTCCCCTAATCGGTGTCTCTTAAAACATCTTTGGTGCAAATCTTTGAACTCCTTCTCTGGCTCCTCCATCCCTAATGTTCTTCGTCCTTGCTTCTATATTTCCTAGATTTCCCATGTATCCATCTCTCTGTTCCTTTCCCATCTCAGATTAGCCCAGTTTTCCTTTTTTTTCAATGTCATTTTCCCTTTTCCCATAGAACAAATAATAGAAGCAAAGAATTCTCAAATCTTCCTCCCAATCCTTTGTTCTTCCAAAGTATTTATAGCTAGGCAACAAAGATGTACATAGGTAGAAAAGCTCTGGTCTCAAATGTTGTTTGCTCTCAGTAATTAACCTCCTCCTACATTATTAAAGTCATCATTCCTATTGGGACAGTCAGGGAATCACATGTCGTCATACTGCATAACAATAGAGTGAATCATAGCATGTGTAAGAAATTATAGGAAATTATAAATCGTCTTATTTAATAGTCAGTACAAACAGTATTACATTAACTGGTTAATGTCTGCATGATGCTATTTAACATGTAAAGTGCTAGGTAATATTAATAAAGAGATTAGAATATCTTTGTTGTATCCTTTGACTTTTCTCTTCCACAGCTGTTGTTTGTCATAGTAATGTGGATAACTGATTGCACCTGCTGGGCCTTTCTTTCTAAGCAACACATGGTTAATGTGCATCATATTTGCATGATCTCTACTCTGCAAAATTTGGCAACAGAGATCAAATCAAACCTACAGCAATCCATCTTCTAGACTTGACACTTACACTGTGTGGAGAGAAAAATGGTATCCTCTCGCTCCCTGAAAAACAGACAGTGCCGGGCTACTTCAGGTAACTAATAATAAAGGCAATAAAGTGTTTAATACTAAGCCAGGCAAGATTCAGGTTCTGTAACTAAAAGTTTTCCTGCTGCTTCTGCTAGTGTAAGCTTTCTCTAGCACTATGCTCTTATCCACTTGAATCAGAACAGTAATAGGAAAAAAAACTTCTGCTGCAGTTAGAGCACACAACTGGCAGCTGGGAGACTTTTAGTTCTAATCCTTACCCTTTTGGAGCAGGGATTTGAACCTGATTTTTCTACATCTCAGGTGAATGCCCTAACTACCAGGCTACAGGTCAGTGTCTTTTTTTTGGTCCCCCAAATAAACATTTATACAAAGTGGAAGAGTTTCAACAGGCGAGATTGACCCACCCCAGAATAGCTTGTGGTTAGAGCACTCTCCTGGGAGGTACAACATGTGGATTCAAGTCTCTCCTCCAACCGTAGCAGAGCAGGGAATTGACTCTAGGTCTCTCACATCCCAGGTCAGTGCATTAATCAATGGGCAATGCATTGTTCAGAGATAGGCTGGGGGAGATAAGCGTGCTCATCCTCAGCTGTTTTTTTGTCCAACTTGGTAGATGTGCACTGGGGAGATGGCCAGGGGAACGCCTAGTTTTGAGAATTTTGCTGGGGTTAGGCATGAGCAAGGGCTCTGAGGAGTTTGTTAACTCTGGGGCATTATCAGGCCAGACAGTGTTCTACACGCCTATCCTGTGACAGGGTGAATCTCTGGTGCAAGGTCAGTAAAACTAGACTTCAGCAAAAGCACCAGGAATGACCATCCGTACCAGCAAATAGCTAAGAAGCTGGCAGCTGTACAAGACAGGGATCAGTGCAGGGAGTGTATTAAGAGGCTGAAGAGAAAGTACCGGAAGATCAGGGTTAAGAACCGCACCTTGGGCAACTCACCAGTGGCCCAACAGCAAGCTCATTTTACGATGACTTTTACTGGATTCTGGGCACTGTGCCCAGCATGGAGCCAACTGTGCTTCATGACCACCTGGTCAGCTGGGATGGTGCCCTGTTGGCACGGAGACTGATGGGAACCAGCAGCAGGATCCCAGCGAGAAGCATGAAGTGACTTTTATTGAAACCAGTCAGAGCAGGCTGTGGATCACGATCAATAGCAAATTCTTGGTCCCTATTCAGAAGAACTGTTTGATTTCCCCACCTCTGGAACAGCCGGCTGCTGAGTCTTCAGCAAACCCAGTGGAGACAGAAGCTGCCCCAGAGCCCGGTAAGTGTCTGACTCAAATTTACAGTTTATTATTAAAGTAGTGGGAGGGATTTCTGCTCTGAGTAGCAATGCAAAAATTATGAGCCCCAGCTACCAGCATGTGACCTCTAACGATGGATTGTATCACAGCGCCTTGGCGTCCCCCCTCCCCCCCCCCCCCCCAACACTGAGTTCAAAATGGTGACTTGGAATTTCAAACATTCATAAACAGCTGTAAAGATTATTTTAACTGTAAAGTCACAGTCTGCTAGGGTCATTCTTGTTTTCCTTTCAATAATAAGACATCTGCCACTCTAATCACTCCTCCTGGGTCTCTGGAGCATCTTGTAATCAGTGAACTGAGTGTGCATGTGTTTGGGAAACAGTATTCTATCTCCAAATCTAGTCCATTTCAATTACAGGTACTCCGTGCAGGCTGAATTGTGTCCCCAAAGTACGAATGGGGTGTGTCATAACTATAAAGGGAAGGGTAACAGCCCTCCTGTGTGCAATACTATAAAATCCCTCCAGGCCAGAGACTCCAAAATCCTTTTACCTGTAAAGGGTTAAGAAGCTCAGGTAACCTGGCTGACATCTGACCCAAAGGACCNCCCCCCCCCCCCAACACTGAGTTCAAAATGGTGACTTGGAATTTCAAACATTCATAAACAGCTGTAAAGATTATTTTAACTGTAAAGTCACAGTCTGCTAGGGTCATTCTTGTTTTCCTTTCAATAATAAGACATCTGCCACTCTGTAATCACTCCTCCTGGGTCTCTGGAGCATCTTGTAATCAGTGAACTGAGTGTGCATGCATTTGGGAAACAGTATTCTATCTCCAAATCTAGTCCATTTCAATTACAGGTACTCCGTGCAGGCTGAATTGTGTCCCCAAAGTACGATTGGGGTGTGTCATAACTATAAAGGGAAGGGTAACAGCCCTCCTGTGTGCAATACTATAAAATCCCTCCAGGCCAGAGACTCCAAAATCCTTTTACCTGTAAAGGGTTAAGAAGCTCAGGTAACCTGGCTGACATCTGACCCAAAGGACCAATAAGGGGATAAGATACTTTCAAATCTTGGTGGGGGGGAAGACTTTTGTTTGTGCTCTTTGTTTTGGGGGTTGTTCGCTCTTGGGACTGAGAGGGACCAGACATCAATCCAGGCTCTCCAAATCTTTCTGAACAAGTCTCTCATATTTCAAACTTGTAAGTAAACAGCTAGGCAAGGCGTGTTAGTTTTTCTTTGTTTTCTCAACTTGTAAATGTACCTTTTTACTAGAGTGTTTATCTCTGTTTGCTGTAACTTTGAACCTAAGGCTAGAGGGGATTCCTCTGGGCTCTTTAAGTTTGATTACCCTGTAAAGTTATTTTCCATCCTGATTTTACAGAGATGATTTTTACCTTTTTCTTTAATTAAAAGCCTTCTTTTTAAGAACCTGATTGATTTTTCCTTGTTTTTAAGATCCAAGGGGGTTGGATCTTGATCCACCAGGAGTTGGTGGGAGAAAGGAGGGGGATGGTTAATTTCTCCTTGTTTTAAGATCCAAGCGGTTTGGATCTGTATTCACCAGGGAATTGGTGAAGAGTCTCTCAAGGCTACCCAGGGAAGGGAATTAGCATTTTGGGAGTGGTGGCAGCAGACCAGATCTAAGCTGGTAGTTAAGCTTAGAAGTTTTCATGCAGGCCCCCACATTTGTACCCTAAAGTTCAAAGTGGGGAAGCAGCCTTGACAGGGTGTCAGATTTTTCCCTGAACTATGCTGGGTGCGGGTGGAGAAAAGTCATAGATGTCAGCATGTTTGCATGCAGCAAAACAAGGTAAGTCATGTGTGAGCTAATGCAGCATCACGTTAATTCCCTCAGGGATTCTGACCCAATCCTTGTAGCTGACAGCTGCAAACTTTTCCTGAAGCATGAACTCCAGATAGTCACACTGGAGGGAAGGGCATATTTTCCAGGCCCACTTGTGTAGCTGACTAGTCCATTCCACTCACAAATGTGCTGTTCGGTTACTGTACGTTTGAATACTTCAGCTGTATACACTGCAGGCTTCCCTCCAGCAGCCTGGAATAAAATCTTCCTTTGCCAATCGGGCACCACGAGAACAGTTATGTCTTCCAAAATGTGAAAGGCCTGAAATGACAGAAAAAGCCTTTTGCAGCAAGGGCACTAAACACACCCATTCCCCACCTCCCCCCATATGGCAATTACTTATGAGATTATTATGAAACAGAAAAAAGGTTATAATTTTAAACTTACCAACTTGTCTCTGCACTTCTGTAACTGCGATTAACAAGGCTGTTGTCAGAGGTCCATTCAGGGGGAATGGTTCACCTCTGGCTTCACAAAGGTAATGAAGAGTGCAGCAAGCCACAGTAATGTAGAGAGCATTGATGACACTGGCATCCAAATGGGTCTGTAGACACGTCCAACATGATTTTATCTGCCAAAAGCACATTCAACAACATTCTACACCTGTTGAGTGTAGTTAAACCTTCCTTTGCCAAAGCAAAAGAGGGTATGCAGGGTCCCCTAGAATAACAGTGGGGACAATTACACCATTTATGTCAATGTCATTGGGTGGGAATAGTGTCCCAGCCTATCGATGCTGAATGTAGATTCCCGAGCAGCAAAAAACTCAGGCATCAAAATTTTTTCCAGTTCAGCCCATGTTGACATTCATACTGTGGTCCACAAGTGCCTGCATAACAATGAAGTAGTACCTTTGATGGTTTATGTACTCGTGCTCTTGAGGAGGGCAAACTATGAGTCCCATCAGCGGGCCTGGCCCAGTTAGGAAACACCATTCTCTCAAAGCCAGCATTTTCCTCCGGAATATCTGTAATGTCTGCCACCTTGAGGTTAACCACATGCCTGATTGCCACCACCAGTTTACGCACAGTCAATTTTCCTACCCCAAACTGGGTGGCAACAGACCTGTAGCAGTCTGTGGGAAAACAGCTTCCAGACAGTTATAGCAACCCTCTTCTGGACCTGCAAGGGTGTCGCTTTATGCTAGAGTGTGGGGGTAAGCTGCTCACAAAGCTCCAGAAATGTGGCTTGCTTTATGCAAAAGTTCTGGACCCACTGCTGGTCATCCCAGGTCTGTATGACAATGTGGTCCCACCAGTCTGCTTGTGGCCCTGCGTCAGATGTGGCAGTCTACGTAGGGGGCATCAGTCGCTTTGCCAATTATATTGAGCAGCATCTGCTACTGTGAGTCTGCAATTGCAGGGTTCTCCTCTCTCTTCTGCCTCCTCCTCCTCCTGCAGCTCCATTAGGAAATCCATCAGATACTTTTTGGTGGGACAGAAATCGCTGCCAAAATGTCCACCAGCACCTAGTGGATGCTTTGCCAGTTTCCTGACACAGGAATGGAAGCACAAGCAAGAGTAGTTCATCAAAAGATGCTTCTTCCACATTGCTGGCCCCAGTAGCTGGGAGCGCACAGACCGAAATGACTGCTCAGCAGGCAGTCTTGGTGAGCTGTTAAAATTTCCTGTCAAAGGCAAGGTGGGCAGTGAAGTTTTCCCACAGTGCGCCATGGTCCTAGGGCTAGAATGGCCACATTTTGGGGGGTGGCGGGGTGCTAAGGATTTGGGGATATGGTTAGTCTGACTAGGCTCTGCGTGCTGCAGGGTGGATGACAGAACCCCAAGTTCAAGCATGGGTCAGCAAAGTCTTCATGTAGGGTTAAAAAATAATGTAGATGCTTAAGCCCAGGGTTCCCTAACGTGGGTAAGCTGACTTAGGTCCCACTAACCCTGGGCTTACATTGCAGTGCTGCCAAGTGTCTGATTTCAGCCTATGTTCATCTGGCTCCACTCTGTTCAATTTCAGTTTGTTTGTTACAAAAATTTGCTCAAAGCTTTATTACAAAACTCTGTTGATTTCACTGAGGCCCAAATTTCACCCTCCAGATCAACTGGCAACAGACAAATTGAAATTGAACAGACTGGAGTAATCATAAACTGAAATCAGACCTTTGACTCCAGCTGCGGCATTGGATTGAGGCCCTGATTTGGCCAAAAAGGCTGGGGCCAGTCTGGCCCTCTGTGATCGGCTGGTCATTGCTGAACTCTCCAGAGGCTTTCCCAGCATGCTCTTCTGGTAACTGGTCCTTTAAATCTAGGTGAGACAAACCGCTGTAACCTTAAGGGAACCATTTTGATTCCAACTACTGAAGGCATAACTGAAATTACAGGAGGTAGCTCCCTAGGGAATACGCACAATTATGGTCTATTTGACACCATACACAGGTGTTGCCCTTGATTGGTTCTCATTAATCTGGTTAATATGCAAGCCAAAAATGCTCCAATTCCTAGTTTGTGTTTAGCACTCCTATTGATATGCAACAGCACATCAAGCCAGCGATCAAACACACAAATGCAGACTGGATATCACAAGCATTTCAGAACAGGAGTCCGGTGAGTTTGACATCATTCTGTTTTTCTTGTATAATATCATGCTTCTGTAATAAAGATCTAGATAATTTTGGGGGAACAGCTGCTTCCTCTGCTAAAGTTTACTACCATTGCATTTTTGTTTTTAAGAAGGTGCCACTAGTCCTGAAATATGACGGTAGTGTGGTCTAGAGGAATGAACACCAGGTTGGGAGTTGAGTCCTCTTGAGCATTGATCGACTGTTACCACTGACTTGCTGTATGGCCTCAGTTTCCCCTGTAAAATGGAAATAAAAATATTCCCCCACGTATTACACAGGGATGTTATGAGAACTAGTTAATGTCATCTGTATCTTATTGTTTATTAATCGATAGTCCCTAATCATGGATCAGAACTCCATTGTACAAGCATAGAATAAAAAGACAATCTATGCCCTATGGAGTTTAAAGTCTAAGAACAAGAGACAACAGAGGGCTATAGACAGAGAGGGGAATACAAGTAAACAATGAGACAGTATTGTTCGTGATAACAAGTGAGTTCCAAATCTAGTACACTATTTCAATTCTGTCTTTGCTAAGAGAGGGTGATTTCAGTAAAAGTAAGTTAGATCAATTCTAATTCAGGCAGTTATGAGATACTCATGTTGTCTGGCTCATCCACCAGCAAATTCAATGTGTCCTTTCATGTCATCCACTTATGAAAGAGTAAGTGCTTGGGTCACTTCATATAATTCCATCTCATCTCCTAAAGACTGCAATATTAGAGAAAGAGTTACTCCATCCACAGATTCCTAATGGACCTATACTAATGGCATATAGGCCACAAAGGGTAAAGGAGAACAATGAATGGCATGGGACCTCGGTGATGGGTACACTACAAAATTCCTTAAGACAGATCGTTTTGGGTATAGCTGTCTGATTGGATACTTTTAAAATAGTGTAAGGCTCAAAAGAATTGATACTGGTTTTAGGAGAATAAATACTAAATGTGTCAACTTTTAATGCCATCTCTCAGTGACTTGTAATAAATGCTTGAAGGTGCATTGAGTTAGAAAGGCTTAAAACAAGTGATTAGGGGCAGTTTCACTATAGGAAGCAATAGCTAAAAGATGGCTTCTCCGATTATTTTGGTGTTAAATTTCCCTAAACATCTTTATAAATGAATGAAATATCTTTTGGTGGAGGATGAGTGTTGATAAACTTTGGAAGTAGTGAGTTTTAAGGAAAGGTCTTGTTTGTGGAAGAAGACACCAAGAGAGAACTAGAGATACAGAAGAGGGAGCTAGAGGAAAGGCTAACCAGTGGGCAGGTATGACTTACTCATCAACAGCTAATCTATTGAAAAAGTGTAAACATCAATGACAAAAAACAATGTTTAGGAGAAGGGGGATGAAATTAAAGAAAGGAAAATGTAGGTAGGACAACAGAGAACATTCATTAATGGTAAAATTGATTGATCATGGAAATGCTGGAAATACCTTCTCGTGGGACATTGAGAACTGAACCAGACATTAGAAAACATTGTTACTTGTAGTATATTCTACAGTCTTTTAGTAGCTGTGACTAGATGTCCCTAATAGTGTATAATTCTATTTTTTTATTCAGGAAGATACTTCATTAGCTTTTCTTCTTAAAAACATTCAGTAAAGGCAACAATTGAGTTGTGTTTGAGCGTGGGAAGTACTAGCTTTGACATTGGGTTAAAATTTCAAAAGCACCTAAGTTATTTAGAAGCCTAAATCCCAGTGAAAGTCAATAGGACTTAGAAACCTAGGAGATGTAGGTGCTTTTGAATATTTAACTCTTGTGACTCTCACCCTGCTCAAGATAGTTTGTCACTAGTTTTACACACACTCTGCCATATTATTACTTACTTTCTGAATCACCTTCCATTGGTACATGATAAACATATCCCACTTGATACCCATGTACCCCTATTGACCTGAGTAGTTAGCCAGTATTTGGGGTCTTGTGGGTTGTTTCTGTTAGGAGGAGAAATTGACAGTGGGGCCAGCTCTTTGATGCAATCCCATTTATTTACAAATATACATGAAATCCAGTTTCCCTGAACACAGTAGGAATCAAACAGCCGGAGACATTTTCTTTGCTCACAGTGCCAAGCCACTTTCCAGCCGGCACTCTACTCAGAAGCTCTCAGCTTTTTCTCAGGGTCATGCTACAAGTGCTTTTCTGGAGCTCTCTCGCTGCCTTCTCTCTCTCACACACAGTTGCAGCAAATAATATCCGGCTCCCTACATTTACATTCAGACCCCAAAGGACAACCCCCTCAGACCACATGACTCAATTCCTGCTACAACCTTGCAGGTGGCCTGTGTTTTGGGCCGTGGGTCCTAGTGTTTCAGCTGTCTGTTCCATAAAGGAACTTAATTGCTTTTTACGTTTATCCTGAATGAAGAGCGGCTGTTACACCTAACAGCCTAACCCTCAGCATAACAATATAGATGTTTAGTACAGTTAAGTCTCAGCGTGAGGTTCACTACTAGTTCATTCCTCCTTTTATTGGTAAGAAGTAAAAGAAAGTGAACAAGCATATTAAAAGAACCATTCTGGATCCTTCAATAGTGGTTAGCATGTACAGTAGGCAATGTTGATTCTTACTGGCATGTGCTGACTAAAACACCTGTATCCCAAATCCTTTTCTCCCCACAATAAAAGCATGGTGCCAGTATTTAAGTATGAATTCCATATAATTACAAAGTGGCCTAGCACTGATCCTGTTTAATATCTATACCAGTGACTTCCTTTGACCATCTTAAGGGAAATTTGCCTAGCACAGGATTTACTTACCATAGAACAAATCCTAACCATGGACTTTAAAACCATATTTCTTACACTAGCAGCTAAAACCAAACCCCACCAAGACTGTTGTCAGCATTTAATTTAAACAATCAAAAAGCTAGGGTGGAACTGTACGTGGACTTCTGTAGCCAGCAGGTAAGACACCATCCCACCCTGAAATATTTTGGGGTGACATTAGACTGAAGCCTCACACGTGAAAAATATCCACAACAAAATAAAGATGTGTGTAAACCTCATCCAGAAGCTGGCAGGAATGACCTGGACAGCAGATGCAAAAACTTTATGGTCCTCTTCACTGGCCCTTGTTTACTCTACCACAAAATACTGCTCACCTGTCTGGACACGCCTCTCCCACACATCACTCACTGATTCTCAACTTGACATTGCTATGTGACTAGTTATGGACACAGTAAAATCAATACATGACTGTGGCTTCCCATACTCGCGCACATCCATCCACCCTAAATTTGTGGTTGCAGCATGAGAATTCTTCGAGAGTCCCATCATATTCAAAGGAACAAGGATCTCCCAAGACATGAAGATCTAAATTGCCAGTCAACCCTATTAAACCTTTTGGGCTTGCAGTGCAAGAGCTTGAAGACTTGGGGTTTTCAGTGGTGAGCAAGGTGGAGGGAAGGCAACATCCTGAACAAACAACTCTTCAAGGACCAAAGAACCTAGTGGCTTTTCCCTCCAATGGAAACTATGGTCCATTTTGAACCATATCTGCACATCATAGGGCAGATGCACATACCTCCTCCATAAAGGGTACTGAGACACAATCCAATTTGTGACTGCGAAACTATGGAACATCTTGTAAATGGAGATATCCTATCTCCTAGAACTGGAAGGGACCTTGAAAGATCATTGAGTCCAGCTGTCTGCCTTTACTAGCAGGCCCAAGTACTGATTTTGCCCCAGATCCCTAAGTGGCCCCCTCAAGGATTGAACTCACAACCCTGGGTTTAGCAGGCAATGCTCAAACCACTGAGCTATCACTCTCCCCAGTAATCATGTCCTGGCCATATCTCTGCCATCCATTCTGTAAGTCTTGAAGCAGTCAATTGGATTGCCATCATAGACTTGAACATATAACATTGCTGGCGTTAAGTGTTACGAAAGAAGTGGCTTTTTCCCCAGTAAAAGTATATGGCCAATTCTAACAAAAGAGTGTATAAATTGAATATTAAGAGCTTAAAAGCTTTGGAAGGATTCATTTCTGGGCAACCATTTTCCTATATAAAAATCACTCAAACAGAACTAGGGCAGAGTAGCTTAGTTCTAGGCAGTTACTAAGATAGGCATCATTGTAAATGCCATAGTTAAGGCTGTATACTGACTTCCATTATAATGCCCTGTTTTCATCTGCCTGCAATGTTCTCATTTAGTTTGCTTTGGAGTTGAAACATTCCATGCTTTGTTTGAGTGCAAAAGCTCCTCAGAAAGGATGAAGTAAAGTCATTCATCAGCTTTTTAGTTACCTAAGTGAGTAATTTATATACTAATGCTTTTATAAAAAAATGAGGGTTTTGCACATGCATTAGTCCAAATGCTAAATCATTAAATATGGCTAGGTTTTAGGAATAATCTAGATAATAGGAATAATCAAGTAAATCTCTTAAATATGAAGATCTGAGTAAGGCTACAATTTTGTCACAGACATCAAGGTGGTCACAAAAACTGTGAATTTTAATAAAGTCAGTAAAATACACCCAAACCCAGTAGCGTTGTGACCTAACGCCACACCACCATTCAGGTTTGCTATGTCCACCCCTCCGTAGATGGAGATGGAGGAGCGGGAGACAAATTTGTGCAGTGTTGCAACCCCATGTGCTATGTGGCAATGCAAATCCAATTTGGTCCTCAGCCCCCTCCATTTCCATCACAGGAGGAGCATACAGGCCAACCTGAGTGGTGCTGTGATCCAATGTGCTGGGTCATAATGCCCAGAGCAGGGAGCCAGGTCCAACCCCACGGGACAAGAGCCAGTACTGCAGGGTGAGCTCGTTTTCAAACACTGTATGCCCCTATGATTATCAATGGTTCACAGTCATGCTGAAAGGGCATAATGAGTGGGGTCCCGCAGGGATCAGTTCTGGGTTCGGTTCTGTTCAATATCTTCATCAATGATGTAGATAATGGCATACAGTACACTTATAAAGTTTGCAGACAATACCAAGCTGGAAGGGGTTGCAAGTATTTTGGAGATAGGATTATAATTCAAAATGATCTGGACAAATGGTATGAAGTAAATAGAATGAAATTCAATAAGGACAAATGCAAAGTACTCCACTTAGGAAGGAACAATTAGTTGCACACACACAAAATGGGAAATCTCTGCCTAGGAAGGAGAGTACAGAAAAGGATCTGAGGGTCATAGTGGACCACAAACTAAATGAGAGGCAACAGTGTAACAATGTTGCAAAAAAAGCTACCATCATTCTGGGATGTATTACCAGGAGTGTTGTAAGCAAGACATGAGAAGTAATTCTTCTGCTCTACTCCATGCTGATTAGGCCTCAACTGGAGTATTGTGTCCAGTTCTGGGCACCACATTTCAAGAAAGATGTGGACAAATTGGAGAAAGTCCAGAGAACAGCAACTTAAATGATTAAAGGTGTAGAAAACCTAGAGGGAAGATTGAAAAAAATTGGGTTTGTTTAGTCTGGAGAAGAGAAGACAAAGGGCACATGATAAGTTTTCAAGTACATAAAAGGTTGTTATAAGGAGGAGGGAGGATAATTGTTCTTAACCTCTGAGGATAGGACAAAAAGCAATGGGCTTAAATTGCAGCAAGGGAGCTTTAGGTTGGACGTTAGGAAAAACTTCCTAACTGTCAGGGTGGTTAAGCACTGGAATAAGTTGCCGACGGAGGTTGTGGAATCTCCATCATTGAAGATTTTTAAGAGCAGGCTGGACAAACACCTGTCAAGGATGGTCTAGATAATACTTAGTCTTGTGATGAGTGCAGGGGAATGGACTAGATGACCTCTCAAGGTCCATTCCAGACCTATGATTCTATACCGCCTCTCCCCCCACCACTCCTCTTCTTTCCCTGACAAAGATTTCATAGCAGGGAAAATGGCTATTAAAAATGTCCATGACAAAATTATAGCCCTACTTATGAGCCATTAAAAAAGGGATTTGGGTAGATAATATGCACAGAGAGTTACTAAGCGCTGGTCTACACTGGGAACTTACATTGGCATAGCTATGTCTCCCAGGTAAGTGAAAAATTCACACACACACACACACCCCCGCAAGACGTAGCTATGCCAACCTAACCCCCGGTGAAGACAGTGCTAGGTCAATGGAAGAATTCTTCCGCCAAACTAGCTACCATCTCTCGGGGAGGTGGATGACCTATGCGAAAATCCTTCCAGGCAGCATAGGTAATGTTTACACTGAAGCACTACAGCCATATAGCTGCAGCAACAGTTTAAGTGAAGACACTGTAAATTTCCTATTAAAGTTATGCAACTCTATAGAGCCCCAGTTACTGCCAAATAAATGTGTAACTAGCGAGTGATTGCATTTAAAATAGATTTTGGCAAACAATTTCCCAAATCTATCAAAAACTAAGTTCTATAAAAAAAAAGAAAAGCAAATTAAACTACAACATACAATTTTAAGGAAGTCACGTAATACAAATATTAAGGCAATGTTTAGTAACATTTTTGCTTACTCGTCAGACTGTTAAACATTAACCTGAATATGCTGTGTTGTGAGAGTTGATTGTTTGCAGTGTTGTATTGGGCCCAGGTTATGATAGAGAGAAGGTGGGTGAGGTAATATCTTTTATTGGACCAACTTCTGTTGGTAGACGAGACAAGCTTTTGAGCTTTTCAGAGCTCTTCTTCAGATTTGGGAAAGGTAACCAGATTGTCACAATTAAATACAAGGTGGGACAGATTAAGAATAAGGGGTTAACACATGTTGCAAGAAACCACTTAACATGAAGGGGTAATTTACACTTCTGCATCATAGGACAAAGAGGGGTTAGTAGGTTACAAATTGTTGGAATGAGGCATAAAATAGCAAGTCTGTCGAGACCTTCTCTCTCAGAGGGCAGGTCTACACTTAAAAACCTGCACCACTGCAGCGCTTTAGTAAAGCTTCTCCTTGGCCAGTGGGAGCCCACATAGTGCTGTCTACACTGGGGGTTAGATCAGTATAACTGCATCTCTCAGGGGTATGGATTTTTCACACCCCTGATTGATGTAGTTATACCCATGTAAGTTTATAGTGTAGACCTGGCCTGAGTTAAGATTCTCAGTGGCATTAACTTTTTTGCATTTCCTGACTTGTTTATGTTTATATTAACATTGCATTTATTATGCTTTAATAAGGCTTTATAATTAAAAATTTAAGTGAATTGATCAGGACTCTAATATTTGGACCCTTAAATTGAATAGCATCATCTTATTGTAAGCAAATCAACCAAACATTGGCCTATCCTATCAACTCATTTCCCCCCCCCCCCCCCCCCAGTTGCCACATACTGAAGCAGGTGATCTTTTGAGTTAAAGAATAATCAAAACAAGTTCAGAGTGTGTTAACTGCTTGAAAAGTCATTTACCATGCAGGTCAGAAGAGCAATGCACTTTTACAGTGGGTTCGTGGTTAGGAAATAGAATTGTGCCCCACCTTGAAGCTTCCTCTTTTTGGTCTTTACGCCCAGACCACCTCAGGAATTAACACTGCTCCCTCTGGAACTTAGTATTATAGGAGTCCGCAAGAACCATTCATTCTTAGCAATGAAAGGGGATTCTTCCCTCCTTTCCGGTTGCCAATCCTAGTCTAATTCACTCTTGTCATGCTAGAATAGTTTTTGTTCAAGAAATGAGTAACTCATTAACATTAGCGATGGACGTGAATGGAAAGAATTACCTTAACCCTGATGATCCTGGACTACATTTTTCTCTGTTTTATGCAGTTTTTTTTTTTTAAATGGTCTAAGCAACAAGTACTCCTCCACTTCCTTTGCTGGAGCTGCACCATGTGTGTTCACCCAGTACTGTTCCTTAGTAAGCCGAAGTACGTCTTTGCCCTCTTCAGATACTTGTATATAGCAAGGTTTCTCCCCTCATTCCATTTGGTAATATAGCTAAGCTAGACTGTGTTCTTTTACATTTTTTATGTCAGTCCGTCACTTCTTCCATCCCTTTAATCATTTGTGTTTTACTTCAATTTTCACTAGTTTGCCAACATTTTTCTGGTATTGAGGTGCCTTGAATTAGTTCTGCTGAATACTGCAGCTGGAGATTGGCTATGATGTCCTGCTCTGCCTCACACGCTCTTGCAACTCCCGTTGGAAGAATCACTTAGCTTCATTAAATCTCCTCTTTGCAATCAATGTTAAAACAATGTTTAGCTGGGTGTATTAATGTATGTTCTTAGGGTAGACTTTGGTATTACATTAATTAATTCAGTAGTTATTTGATAGTAGCTATAGTGCTATAAGTGCACACAAAGCTTCCAGTTTGGATGGGATCCAAAGCCCATTGGAGTCTTTCTATTAAGTTCAATGAGCTTTGTAGGACCTAATCCTGCACACTCTGGCAACTAGTCCTCATTGAAGTTGATGGAGTTGCTTGCATGAGTAAAGACTACACATCGAAGTAGCAGTTAAGACCTACATCGTTTTCAAAAAGGATTAATAAATTAAACATAATTAGAAAGTGTTTTATTCATATCTTACAAAACAAGCTCCACAACATGAACTACACTAGATATAGTCAAGTTATTTCAGAATTAAACTTTGTTTTCTAAAAACAGCATCACTACACGATAAAACTTGTTTTACAACTAACTCAAGTCTCATCTTTTGCATACAAAATATGCTCTTTACATTGAAATACACATTATTAACAAAGCAGGAACTAGAAGCACATACGCTAAGATTGCTCAGTGAAAAATGCCTCAGCAGGGAATTGTTTTTTCTGCAACAGAACATCTGTTGGCTATGTATTTTCACAGAAACTTAAACTGATGGGAAACTTGCCAGTGACATTCCCTTTGTCAAGGAAAAAAATCCATAACAAAAGCATGTCCAACGTAGTTCAGATTCTGCTATGAAACAATGTCAGAACATGTCTTTTCCAGAACGGAGAGCTGTATGTTAAAATACAAATACAATTTTATGCAAAAGTCATCTGAAGCAAAACACTGCATTTGCAAAAATCAAATTATTCCATTAGTTGCTTCACAGTTTACTTTAAATATTAACTGAGATAATTAATCTCCTGCCAACATCTTCAATCCAATATTTGATTGATCGCTGAACAGAAAATCCTCAGAATCAGACATCTGTATTAAGAGTACGATAAATAGTGCATGTTAAAAATTGTCCAACAGATCTATAAAATATTCTATACCAATAAAAACAAAGTAACACAAAGCTAACGTTTTCCAAATATAGAACTTAAGCTGTGGAAAAGTTTCAACTCATATCCTGAACTGTCCTTGTTAATACAAGTTAAAAGCTAAACAGCTCCTTATAATATTTTATAAGGGTTTATTTTTAAAGTTAGTGCAGATTAGCACATTTAGAACTCACTATGAAACAATTTTACTAATCTAGGGCCTGATCCTACAAATCCTTACTGACAAGTATTTCCTATTGACTTTGTAAGAACAAGGCCTACTTGTGAGAATAAAAGTTTGCAGGATCACAACCATAAACAGCTTTGCAATACTAATTGTGCTCTTTATTTTAAATTCTAGTAAATATTACAATATATACAATTTTAGTACAAAATTATGAAAAACTACAATTTTAATAATAAAACTGAAAATGCACCTTCCAAACATACTTAGTAGTCAGAAGGAATAAGTGTAATCAAATAACTGTTTGGCACAACAGAAAACACAGTAATATGCTCTTTATTGTTAAGCAACCTAAGGTCCCAATCCTGAAATTGTGTCTGCCTGGAGCACCAGTGAAGTTAATGGGGTCCACCCCACAGACCCTGTTGTAGGAGCAGGGCTTGAATGCCAAATCCTGCTGAGTATTTCCATTGCTGTCAATGGGGCTACTTGCATGAGACAAGCAGTATCTGGCTATAACTGTTATACATTTTTAAGAGTTAAAGCTTGAATTCTCTTTTTAATTTCCTTGGGTACTTTGCTGGAGTAAACAATTTACCATTATCCAATAGTATCAAAATATGCTATGCAGGGTCCACAAGTTTTCAAAATTTCATAGTACCTTTTATTAATCCCCCACTATTTATTGTCATGTGGGCCATCTCCCATCTTCCAATGAAGGCCCCCTTTGCGATTGGGCTAGGCAGGCTTCCTCTTATTTCTAGCTACTTCTGTGGGTGTCCTGGCTCTTCATTGTGGCCCATGGACCGGGTTGGTAACCATTTTGCTAGAATTCCAAGGCATATTTTCTATATACGTGTTGATTCAAGTACTGAATGGTTACAGGGACTACTAATGCAAACTCTAGGCCTAAGCATCAGAAGTAGAAGAATGAAAGGAAGGATAAAAAACCTCTAAAAATTCTGTAGGATTTGGAGTGATCATTTTGCCACTGACTTCAAAGGGAGTGGGCTCACACACCAATTGTTTGTATATTTTCGATCAGCAGGCGGTTGTGATGTGCAACTTCTACTACCCAATATTCAGCCTAATGTATGACAAGTGCTACTACAATTCCAACTGAGAATATCTGGTTAAAAACTAAACCGATTTAATGGCTTCCCCAAAGTTCCGAAAGCCTCAAGAAAAACAACTAGTTTAGGTTATTTGGTATAGCATAGTATCAAATGTTTTCCTTTGTGGAAACAACTACTAGCTTTTCTAAAAGTCTAACAGTAACAATTCCATTTTGGTTGAAATACAATACTCATGCTTCAGTTGATGTTAGATTGAACCATAAAGTATGCAGATATCTGACCAATAAAATGACCTATTCAGAATGTATTTTTTCCACACACTATTGTTTGTACAAAAAACTCAGTTTACACAACCTGTACAAGAGCAACAATCAACCAGATTAACTGCTGAATGAAGTGTAGTGCAATCCTCAAAATGAAAATAGATATTCAAGTGTATGATTTCAGACGTCTAGGTCTCAGTTTATGCACAAGTATAGTGTAAGTGTAGAACTGTTCTGTTGTGAAGTGCAAGTTTAAAAAAAGCAATTCTAATAAAAGACTAGTTAATTTTTATTACATTAAAATGTATAGTAGCTAAACAAATACATTCTCCAAATATTCTTGAGTTTATTTATGCAGAAAGTTATCAAGGGCCTTATATAAAAGCCCACTGAAGTCAATGGATTTGGATCAAGCCTATAGCCATGAAGTTTCATCTCTGATATTAACTAGTGGCAGGGGGTGAATTATATGGCCTAATAGACTTTTTCTATCTCTAACTTCTGCAATCATAAATACTATACTCAATCAGCCACCGCAAGTTACATACAATAGCCAAGGAGCTGTGTAGGTAAGGATGAAAAATAGTCTCATGCTAGACAAATTTGTAGAGCCGTGCACTCAAGTGCCAAATTTCTGATTAAATAATGGAGTGAAAGAAAAATTCTCAATACCACAACTCTTCTTTCTCCAAGGGCCTGATCCAAAGCCCACTGAAGTAAACAAAAGTCTTTCAGTTGACTTCAATAGATTTTTGGATCTTGCTCCAGGACAACTGAAGTTTTTGGATAGACCCCTACATCTGACATTCAGACGAATCCCCCAAAATGTTAAGGAAGTAAATTTTGTACCTATTTCCCACAAAACATTCACTCTTATCTTGTATGTCCATGTTCGCTTGTGTAGTAAAAAAACAAAACAAAACTCATCTTGCAACAAGTAGTACAAAATGAAATAAAGTCAAAGTGAATTGCAAAATACAGAGAAAGTTAAGTTATTCACTATTCTGAAACATGACAAATTCAGGTGTTGTAATACCTAGCGCTTTCATGGAACTTTGCTAGGATGTTTTATTCAGGTTTTTATTAAAGTGCCCATCCATTAGCCTAGGTGCTTTTACAATGATCAAGATTTAAAATATAAAAAATAGTTAACTCATACAGTGGACGGCATGCACATCTTCAGACAGTATTTGCCAGTCACAGTATTAATCACAGCTCCACATTGTAGCCACCAATATTCCTCTGCCTATCTTCCCCCACAAACAGTGGAGGAAAAAAAAAAGATGGCCTTTCAAACAGGTCCAGAAGGTTAAAAAACCCAGGCTCTAGTAGACCAGGAACAAAGACAATTCCACGTTAGCTGCAGTTTATATAGACTAGAATGTGTAACTTTCAAACATATAGGCAACCTAGCAAGACAGTTAAAATACATTGTTTTTCTTTTTAAAAAAGTAATTAAAATATGGCCTCTAGTTTTCAATTTATGTATTTAATAACCTTTAAGTGGGAATGTCTTGACAGTTTTTAAAATGAACTGTCCTCATGCAAAGTTGTCTATTTTCTATTTCTCATTTAACATCTTTTACCAAAGTCTCATTCATAATGTGTGTGTGTGTGTGTATATATATATATATATATATTTTTTTTTTAAAGGTACCTTCTAGGTTTTTTTTCATATCTATAAAACTGCTCTAGTTTTTCTTTTTAAAGAAAAAGATTAAAGGCCTAGCATAAAAAGACTTTAGAATTCACTAAAAATTTGATATCTTGATCAGATGAAACTGACAAATTTTAAATTCAAATTGTTTGTATGCATGAAAGTTTATTCTTTAACTCACAGCAAAGATTTTATTCAGTTTGGTAAGCAGTTAGTTTATAAGCAGAAATATGGTTTCATATGAACCATACATTTCACTGTTAACAACTTTTACTATATTTTAGGTACCAAGACCTCTTATCTTGTTTAATATCTCAGCTCTCTGTGAGCTGAGGGGTGAAAACATTATCTAGTCTGATGAACTGCAACCTATGTTTAAGGACACAATCTGGATTGGCATTTGTAGAATGTTTTTCTGGATCCTAAGTGCAAATAACTTAAATGTAACAAACATAAAACATGTTACTGCACGCCAATCCTCATAACTTTTTATTTTAAACAGTGACAAAAAACTACCACCTCCATGACTCAAACATCCCTGGCATATTATATGACAACATGGAAAGAATTTTGCCTCCATTGTCAAGTTGTTTATTGGACTTCTTGTTGGGGATGAGCAAGGTCTCCTTCAGCAAGTATAAAACATATGTTAAAAAAACTAAATGAAAGCACGTTGTCAGTCAATGTTGGTTATGTTGACCTCTTGCAAAATGGCAAGCAAAGTCATACTTATTTTTACATTTGCACCCACATATGTTGCACTGAAACGGATTTTCAAACCCATGACATCCCATGTGAATAGTATAAAGGATATTGTCTGCAAAATACATGTCACAGTGCTGGCAGTGATGCAGAAGCTGAGGATCCTGAACTGGAAGGGTTGGAGCTGGAGTACTTGGCTGACTGTTACTTATGCTAGGAGTACTAGTATGGACGCTGCGATCACTGCTTGGACCTGCCACTGGACTGTAGTTCCTTTGACTGTGTGGGGGCCGAGGATCTGGGCTAGTAGGAGATGAACTTTGAGGAATATTTGTTGACACAGATGAAACTACTGCTGGTGCAGCAGGCTGCTGTATTATAAAAGGCTTTTCATCTTGGCATGGTACAACATCAGGAGATGCTGGGTTTTGGGTTTCAGGTGGCAAGCTAGACAACTGTCCTGCTAATGTTGATAGCTGATTTAATGGATTGTCTATCTTAAGGTCTTGTGGATCTCTCGGCAGGCCACCAGTCTGTGTTGTTTTTGTCATGCTTTCATATGCTTCAGTCTGAATATTTGGGATTTCATGGGTGAAATCATTAAGGTAGTCTGGTTTCTGAACCACCATGGAAGGCGGGCTCAAATTAATTAATGATCTTCTGCTGTATCCCAGATTGCTGGTCTTCTTCTGCAAAACCCCCCACATTTTCTTGCTGCTTAGGGAAGACCTAGTACCTTTTATAGGTACCATTTTATGCTTGCGTCTACGATGATGAGACAGGTTACTTCTGTCACTGCAGCGGAAGGAACACAATTCGCATTTATATGGTTTTTCACCAGTATGTGATCGCATGTGTGCTTCCAGATGACGTTCATAGGCTGATGCAAATGGACATAGATGGCATCTGTGTGGCTTTTCACCTGAAAGAGAGAAAATTATAGTGTAACAATTTATGTATATATGCGCAAAGCGGCCTAACAGAACATGAAAGAGAGTGAATGGTTGTGGGAGCTACTAATTGAATAGAGCATTTCACTTTTTAATCAACAGTTCAAATCCAGTCCAACTCACTGCTAATGGAAGGTTGCAAGGTGTCATAAGTGTTTTCAGTAGGCAAGTGTAAACATTAGAAAAGCCACCACTATTACTACAATTGGCACTGAGACCCTTGTTGGAATGGTGCCAAGATATGAATGGTATGTAGTCTGAATAATACTCTCACACCTCTAGAGGTGCTTTGTCCAAAATGCGTTTGAGGTATATAGGCAAGACAGCATGGCAAAGCTTGTTCAGTTACCTGCCATAGCTTTATTTGTTTTATGAATAACTATGCTTCAGACTGAAGTTTGCAGTGTTATCAGTCTGCCTTTTTGCAACACCCAGATGGCTTTCAAATTTAAGAAAAATATAAGGTTTTTAGGATCCTCTGGTTAATTTAAAAAATAAAATAAAAAAAGGTAAACTATGCCCCTGGAGAAGTAAGTGCTGTGTCATGGAGAGGCAATTCGAGACACTCTTAACATCCAGCTCCCGCCATCATGGAGTGGAACTGCACAGGTTACACTGTCTGGGGAGGTTCTGTATTCAGGAGGCTGGAGATAGATTTTGTTTTTTTAATGATGCCACCTGAGCTGTGGTAGAATACCAGATATCATTTAGTCTCTATCCTCACTAATGCATTTAAAGTGTTTGAACAACACTTTTCAAACACGATTACAGGAAACACATTCATAACAGTACAGACGGTGCCTATGATCTTCCTTTAATATAGAGAGATCCTTCAGAGTTGTTTAGAGGAAACCTATTCATTTGATCCAGAATGTTTTAAAAGCCCAAAGCTTTTAGTGCTTTGTGTTCTGGGAATTGAAACTCCAGATTTATGCTGATAAAGAGGCTTAATGCCCTGCTGATGCTACTGATATCGCTAACTTCATAACTAGAATTATAGACCAGCTTCCATGCAGATGCTGCTCCATTAATTCTTCTACAAAAAGGGTAGAACAGACTCCAGGGTATAACAGGTCTGACCTCTCTCCTTGGCACTGGGCAGAACAGCCTTAACCTTCTCTCTAAAGAAGTTTCCACCACATAGCAGGTTCCCAAACTGACTTTCAAAAGGAGTTACGCGTCTGCAGGCATCTACCGTTGATCTCACATTGATTCAAGATTGTAGGATGCATGCATCTGCTGTTGAGCTGTCAAACCCTCCCAGATGAAAATTTTTATGTTCATGTTTCTCCCAGGGGATATTTAGTTGGTTTTCTGCCAGAGTTCAAACCAGTATTTGCTCAAGCAGGACTGGTAGATCCTGATATAGAAAAACTGGGAAACAGGCATCTTATTGCTTAGTATCACAGCTTGAGACAGTCAATTGTGAGTCTTTCCTCTAGCCAGACCTGCCTATACCACCAGCTTCAGAAGAGAAGCAAAAGAAAATGCAGCAGCAGCCCTTGATGGAAGATACTTTTGTACTATCTTTTCAGAGGTTGGCATGTGTCCCCCAACTGGGACTTGATATCTCTGTAATAAGCATACAATTTATACCAAGATTAAGCAATCACATAAAGACAGGAGGGGACACTGAGTACTGGAACGCCACCCCTGAAAGGTAATTTAACAGCTTTAAAGTAAGAGTTAGGGGAGGTTCCACTGTGAAATGGAAGCATGGTGGAAAGGAGTGGGGCTCTATTATAACTTGTACTTTTTGGAGAATGGATTTTTCAGTTCACTAACTGATCTTTAGTGTTCAAAAATACCTTCATTATAATTTTAGCCACCGTGCTTTTCTTGTGTAATTGGCCTACAGGCAGATATTTCAACATTATCTCCTAGTAATAAAATATAATTTCATTTACTAGTGTAAGCATAATATTTACTCAGTCTCTTGGTTTATAATTAGTTTGTGATTGAGACCCTCACAATAAAAAGAGCTATTCTCTAAGATTCAAAATCCTGCCAACATTTACGCATATGCTAAAACTTTACCACCAGGCCTAGTCCCATTGAAATCAATGCAACAACTCATGATAGTAAAGCTAAGCATACACATAAGTGCTTATAAGATTGGGGCCTAAACAAGTATTATGAAAATACAGTATCTCACCTTTTAAAAACGTAAAGAAAAATCTTTAAAACCCCCCACAGACTTAACTTTCCTCAATTGTAAGCAGTCATCACTACGACACTGCTTGAAGATACATGCACACATCTGCAAAGCCTATGAGTGAGTTAGTTCCACATACACTCAACATAGAATACAAAGGTACTGAAACGCTGCCCCACAACAAAGTACTTGTAGAATCCTTCATACCTGTGTGAATTCTGATATGCTCTATAAGCCGTGCTGTTCCTTTGCTGGCATAGTTGCAATATCGACACTTCAGCTTTCCATCAAATGTCCTTTCAAACCCATCCACTAACATTCCTGAGTTTTCATCCAGTGAAACTTCAACAGAAGGATGATCTAGTCCATTCTGATCACCATCTGCCCCAGCTATAAACAGTAAATGCAGTAGAGATTCTGACTGAGAATCACTGGGTTGTTGCTTTGTTACAGTGACACTAGTCCAAACTTGTTAGCTCCTTATTCCCTTAGCCCCCACACAAAAATAAACTAATGAGAAATAAGTTTTGATGAAAAAGATGTTTTTTAGAAGACTTCCCCCCCAAAAGGTTCTACAGCTTTACAGACTAGTATAGTAGCCTTCATAATAAGCATGTTAAAATGCAAACATCAGCACAGTCATCCCCCAAAAAACTAGAATACTTGACAGCACTGAAGAGAGCCTACCTCCCTGAAGGGCATCTGCATCATTGTCTCCACTAACAGATCCAGAAATCATATTTACATGGTGTGTCTGTTGAGTAAGATATTCCTGAAAATCTTTTACGAAATCCAGAGGCTCCGGTTTCTTTTCACCCATATTCACACTTTGAGTTTACAATAACTTGTGCCTAGAAAAATCAATCAGAATCAGAGCCCATTTCACTGAATTTGAAACAAAAGAATTCACATTTACAGAAACCACTGTAAATCAAAGATTACATCCCTATAGTCTTGTTAAATAAAATGCATATGGTCAAAAGTAAAATACACATGAACAGACAATCATAAGAATATTGTTGAAATCTTTACAGCAGCTCAATACTGTTTAAAGTTTTCAGATAGTCACAGTTGGGAAGATGATTCTCAGCAACAGTATTATAAATACTTTTTAAAATTTAATAAAAGGATTAATAAAAGTCAAAGTTTAGTTGACTATGCGGACATGAGAATAAAATTCAATCTAACCTTACCATTCAGTTCAGAAATATTTGTTAAATAATCTTTACAAAGGTTTAGATTCAAAGAGAACATTTTTTGAAATTCCAGATTTCTTAAATGCTGAGATTTGAAATCTTAGCATGGAAGAAAATTTATTGTAAAGAAGAGACAATTTTATACTGTAATTGTTCTGTAACTTAGAATTTTGTGTTCAGAAATAATATTGCTCATGGACTTAATGTTAGGCACATGCATAGTTATGATTCATGAAATAATGAACCATAACTATGCATCACAGTACATTCAACATTGTCAAGAATGTTAATTACTATCTGGTAAGAAAAGTTATTTTTTTATTTATTCAAGTGTCAAATCAGCAACTGAGGGGAACAGATTTCAGAGGATGAGAAATTCCAAGTTTTCAAGCGTCAAATTCGGTGTTCAATGCAATGCATTTTTGATGCATATTTTCTGTTAGTGTTATAAAATCATATAAATTATAGCGGGAATTCATTCATTAAAAAGAGTTCATTACAAAACAACATTTAATCTTAAAATCACTGAGATTTCAAAGTGGTACTGATACTATTACAGTACCATCACTTTCTCAAAGTTTCAAATAACTTGGATACATTTTACTTTTTTTTGGTAAAAAAACCCATTTTACTCTTTTGTAAAGAAACCCATTTCACATCCAATTGTAAAGCTCATGACTCTTACCAACAATATGAATTGAAGTAAGTGACTCTACCAATCTACTCATCTGTAAATTGGACATAAAAACCCTACCTACATTAGTGGTTTTGTGAGACTAAAGAACTGATTATTTTACTGCATTAGATAACTAAAAAATTCATTTAATGTACATTAAAGAAATTTAGTCTATATGTAAAAATACTTGAAAAGACTTGAAAAATCTTCACTGTCATGAACTGAACAGCTTGGCGATGCCTGAGGCTACCATTTCATTGATTATTCCAGTAGGAAACACAGCTGAATGACACATATCACGACAGGAAAATCAGAGCTGCAGCCAGACAAGAATACAGCAGGAGATTTCTCCAGCTATTTTTAGCTAAATTCTTTAGTTTTTCCCTGGGTTTGTTTTTTTAAAGGTCTACATGAATTGTACCTGAATTTCAGTTTCCCGCTAAGTAGCAAACATACTCCAACCTGTACTCCCAGTTGGTCAGACAGAAAGCAAGGGAGCACAGCTTCCCCACTTTCCCTGAAACAAAAGATAAATAAAAAAATTAGTCTGTCAAACTTATGTTTTCGGATTTCTTAATCAAATCTTTTTTGGCTTCTTGCTTAACCTTCAGAAGAGAGGCTCCCCTGCAACAAATAAAATTCATAGCAGTAGTTCAATTATTTCATTACATGAACTACATTTCCAGGAGGAGATCCTTTCATGGACCCCAGCCACTCCTCATCCATCAAGCTGTATGAAGCTCTCAAATATTTCATTCTGCAGACAACTAGTAGTGATCCACAAAACTAGGGAACCACTTTTCTGTAGGACAGGCAACTGGAAAACACACTCTGTAATAGTGTTGATTAGTAGTTATGGGAAGAAGGCTTGCAGGGGCAGTGCTGCATAATTCTGTGCTCCCAGCCACAAAATTTGAGTTTAATATTTTGTATAAGACATGGGGTTTTGTTAGACTGCATTATCTTTCAATAATAAAAAAAAAATCACCATTTGTCACCTCTTTTCCAATATCGCCATTGTAAATGACCAGACTTTCCTAGAACTTTGACTTGCAATGAGTTTAAGATGGAAGATAAGATTTAGTCTGAAAAGGGGACAGTTTCAATCAGACATTTCAATTGTTGAAAATTATCACAGAAATCATTAACATCTACATTTTCAATTGGCAAATCCTTTCATTTCATGGAGTGACCAGAGTTTCATTAGATGATCTGCAGGTGTCCAGTACCAAACTCCAGATCACTACTAGGCACTTACATAGTGCTTTGCATTTTCAATGTGCTTCACTAACACCAGGTTAAATAACTTGTTAAAGTCACCTAAGAGGCCTAATTCAGCCCATACCACTAATTACTGGAATACTGGTTTTCTGAAGACTATCTTTAGAGAGATGTCTATATGAACCTTTCTTTCACAATGATGCTTTGTATTAAACAATATAGTATTAGTGCAACATGGTACTGTACTGCTGATCCCAGTTTTATACACCAGTTAAGGCCCTTGCTACTCGTCTAGTAGCAGCTGGAAACTTTTCAGTGTCAACATGCTAAGCTCCTAGAATAGGGGGTGTCTCCTATACCAATTTACTACAGTGGTATGCAACCTGTGGTCCTTGAGGGCAACTGTACTAAGAAAATTTCTGTTAAAATACAAATTGAAAATCTGTTCTCTAGGAAGCCCTTCCAGAACAGAAGTGTTTGAACAAAACCCACCACTTCAGGAATCAGTAGTAGGCTCCACCCCCAACTGCGAAATACAAAGGCAGAAAACCACTCTGGTAGTATATCCCCCATACATACAGAGATAATTTTAATAAAATATGTAAAGTCCCACAAGTCTACAGTGAGAAACAAAATCAAGACATTCCTAGTACTCCAAACTGTACAACAATTATACTTTCTAACAACTGTCACACTAAAACCACCTGAAGGTAAAACCACAACAAAATCAAATTGATAGGCAAGGAAGATCCCCAGGTACCCTTGGTTTGCAAATAAGTCAAAGGGGTTTCCCTACTTGACATCTTTTTTCATTCGTTAAACATGATTTCTCCATTTTCTTTTCTCCCTTGCTCCACACAAGCCAACATTCCAATGAGTTATTTATTTCCTTGTTTATCAACATTGATTATTGGTATCAATTGTGTCTAAATAATTCTTGGGATGGGGTTAACCAGTGGAGGTTTCTTAAATAGGCTTTATTTGCTATTTTTGGAATCTGATACAGCAGCTTAAATTCAGCCCTGGAGTAAGTAGGTGCTGTTGTGACAATTAGGCCTACAAATTTACCCATAATGTGAGCTCAATGGTAAAAAGTATGTATACATTAATAAAATGTTACAGTAATCTGTAACAACAAAGGTTGATGGATAAAAGTCCAAATGGAAGACAGAATAACTGAATTAGTCTAAATAAAAAGACCAAGTTGATATGACTCAAGGACTGTTAAAATTAAACTTGTTAAAAACAGGAGATGTGGAGCCAGAAGTTAATAAAACCAAGATTGATATGTCGAATATTAGGCCCAATTGGTGGACAAAATAACGAGGGGATGGGCTATTCCCTTTTTGGGTCCTTAAAAGAAAGATTTTGTGGAGAAAGTATGAAAACAAAAAGGACATATGGAGAGAACAGATAGAGGCTACTGGGGCAAGTGTCAATATCATGGTTGCCAAACCCCAGTTTCCTGGGACCCTCAGCCTTCATCATCCTGATCCTGAGAGGTGTCCTGACAAGAACAGGCTAGAGAGAGAAGCCCAGATGACATCGCCACCCCTACCATCTCCAGCTGAATCCCAAACATCACCTGGGATGATAGTTATTACCATCTTTGATACCATGTAAGAGACTGTCAAACAAGGGGGCTTTTCCTTCTAAGACTGGACTTTAAAAAACAACAGCTGCAACACCATCTCCAGCCCATCTCAACTAACTACTTCTCTTTTCCCCAAAACGACAGTTATTACCATCTTTTGATACCATCTAAGACATGGGTTTCTCCTTTTAAAAACACTCTCCTAAAGGGAAAGGGAACAAAATATACTGTTACAATGAAAGCCTTATTTAATACTTCGCATTTCAAAGGTTTTAATTATTTTTCATTCTTTTCTGTATCTTTAATAAAAGGTTAAAAAGATTTTTAATTATGTGCTTGCCATGGTGCTAAGCAGGCTGAGATCTCTGTATATCAAGCTCCAGGCCTTGCATAACTCTGTTTAATATTAGACCATGACTGGGTTATGTCACCACCTTTAGATCATTTATTCCATCTAAATTAATACAACAGTGCCACTCTATTGGCTTCCAAGGAGTGGTGCCCTTTTATGGCAGGGCTGAATATGGTCCACTATCCTCTCTTCTAATCACTGTAAGTTAACTCTGAGCAATCCTTTTTGCCTACCCTCTTTCAGATGTCATCAGCTTCCTCTAGGTTTAATTTAACTTGTGTTCCATTTGGTGGTGGCTCCTGCAGTAAGACAAAGATACCAGCTCATACATTAAAAGGGGGGAGGGGGAAGAAAGTAGTTTAGATTCCAGAGGCCGTCTCACCAAGTTATAACTTTAAAGCATGTCAAATATAGGGATTAAACCAGTGGTGCACAAACTGGGGGGTGCCAGAGGTTTGGATGGGGGAGGGGAAGAGATGGGGGGGGGGTAAAGAAACTTCAGCCTTTCACCCTTTTTTAAAAAACCATACAAATAAAAGCACAGGCTGGCTTATTTTCAACAATTTAAGTTTCATTAACTACAGCAGGCCTACGATGCCTTTAAAATTAATTTTGATTCTCTAATTTTAAAACTCATTTCATGATTAATAATTGATATTAAAAGACATAAACCAGCAACATATAAAATAATAGTTGAGCACCTGTCAGACGCTATAACACTAAACTAAATGAATGAACAGTGATCTCTATTTTTCCCCTCCACCTTCTGGCATGAAAAATAGTTTCAGATCACAAGTATTGGAGGAAGGGTGACAAATTCTGTGAATGATAAGGGGGGGGGGGGGGCTGTGACTGGAAAAGTTTGCGCATCACTAGACTAAGCCGTTCAACAATGAATATTAGAAAATTGAGTTTTGGGATGGCTTAACAGGAATCAACATTAAAAAGAACTATATTTTCACCAAAGAGTCTGTAGTGATACTTTTTACTTCAAGGGGATACTCTTTACTTCAAGGGGGAAATTGATTCATGTGGTAATTTATACAGTAACATTTCAGTCTGAAAAATTCTCACAGATGAATGAATACTGAAAAGTGGAACTGGGGAAAGACAGAAGACATGATTTAGTGGTCTGCCCATCATGTTTAAATTAACTCCAGTCTCTGGTACTATAGTTTTGAATTTCAGAAGCCCTTCATCCTTCTGATTAACGTAAATTCCCAACAGGATCTAAGAACTAACTCAAACCTCACCATTTTCTGTTTCACGTGCAAGGAACATTTCTGTGACCTTGCTTAAATTAACAAATACCATATCATGCATTTTAAAAAAAATTCACGAAATCCTAGAGAGAGGAGAGAGAGAAAAAAAATCCCACAAGTGACAGTCATATCACATACTAAAGTTACTCATGACATGGCTATGGGTACCTGAACAGAATAAATTAAGCTATATATTTTAGTGTATAATTTTTGGATGACACCTCATACTACTCATGTGGGGAATATAATTTTTTTAAATGCACCACCAAGCATCATGGAAAATGGAGGGGTAATAGATTTTGTACCTTAACTGGTAAGTTTTCATGATAATTTTGACAGGCTGTATATAATAATCTAAGATTCTGCCTACTACAAGTGTCACAGATAATTCTATAACACATTCTTTAAGAATAGGGGGTTTGTTTAATTCATTGCTCTTGGGCAAAATTTTTCATCATATACTTCACAGTTGTGTAGAGTGCTGGGCACTGGTTGTCTGCCTGGGTACTCCCATTCACCCCAAAGCTAGCTGCAATTCAGCAGTGCTGTATGCATATATTCTATAAAATGCTATAGAATGCTTTAATATGAAAGCCTTACGTAAAATATTACTGAAATCTTCTACAGTTCTCTTGAAGAAAAAATTCACACACAAGCATTCCTGACCCTTCTGGTTTGCTCTTACACTTCAGATATCATGGCTCTGAAATAGCTGTGACACAGACAAGCAGTTTGAAACCTTTGACAGCAAGCAAACATACATATGAAGTGTCACATTTTTCCTCAAGGAAGTCTCAAAAGTCTCTCTGAAACCACTGACTTGGTATCTCAGAATGAAGGGATTATTTCATAAAGGGAAGAACCAAACACCTCTGAACCTCCGTAACTGTCATTTGACTTGTTCTATTACTTTCTTCCCGAGGAGTACGTGTGTGGGGAGAGGGTGGGAGAAGAATCAGGATCTAAAGCAGTCCCGCATAATGCTCAACGTTTTAACCAGTTGATTCCTCACAAAAAGTTACTAAGAGCTTTTCAAAGAGCTCCCACTTGGCACTCTTCAAAGTCTAGGACACAAATGAGTCTTCATACAAAGGCCAAGAATCAGACTCTCCACACCCCATTCAGAGCACTGCTTCCCACACCAATTACCTGATAGGAGGAAAACAACACGACCACTGCAGAATTCGGTTAAGCAAATTGCTCTTGATTTAAAGAAAACTTATAGCAGATACATATCCATCCCCAAGGGTGTGCTATGAGCTCCAGGCCAGAGAAAGCACTTCCTCGAGACTGTTCTCTCACACCCATCTCACATTCAATACCCCTGCTTTGTGTCTGTTTACGTTTTGCTAAAAATTAGAACCCCACGTTTGGAACCGCGCCAGGTGCATCTGTCTCCCATCCACCCTTGCCATCTGTCTCCCGTGTGGAGAGGTGCAAGAGAAAGAAACGGCCACCCCATTTCTAGAGAAGGGAGAAACCCCTGTGGGCATCCCTCCTGAAGTCTGGGAGCGAGCGGCACCCTCATCCGCCTGGGGCCAGGCAGACATCCCACCCACTCACCTGGGAGCCAGACAGAGGGCAAGGAAAGTCCCCCACTCACCTGGAGGGAGAAGAGAAGACCCACTGCCCCCCAGGGTCCACCTCTGCAGGGCGGGGAGGTGTCACTGCTTCCGCCCTCGGCCCCAGCCCCACTGCAGCCTCCTGCTCCCCGATGAGAGGGCCTCGGCCCTGGCTGGAGAAGACAAGGGGGCTAGTCACAGGCGACGGCGGCCCCTGGGGGATGAGGGGACTGGGCGGCTCTCACCCACCCCCATAGCCCGGCGCCTGAGCTACGGGGCGGGAGCATCACTCACCTCCCCTGCACCCCACCGCTCCCAACACCCACCGCAGCCGCCATGTTTGTTGTGAGTGTCTCCCGTAGTAGTAGCCCCGCCCGCCCCGTTCCTCCCACCTCGCGAGACTAGCGCGCGCCCGGCGCAGGCGCAGTCCGCGCACTTTGGTCGTGGCGCTGGACAGTAGCGGCTGCGAGCCCGAGCCGCGGAGGGGCTCGCTGGGTTCGCCGCGGGTGGAGGGGGGTCGGCAGCCGCAGCAGCGAACATGATGGCAGCGGCGCTGTGGCGGAGCTGCGCGAAGGTGAATCGTGAACCTGAAGGGTTCGGGCCGGGAGCCCCCTTCACCAAGGAGGCGGTGCGGGGGTCGCGCCCCTCTGCCCCGAGCCTGTCCGCGCCCGGAGTAGGATTGTCAATTTCTGTGGGCACAAACCCCTAACTCTAGCCCCGCCCCTTCCCTGCAGCCCCGCCCCCTGCTCATTGCATTCCCCCTCCCTCACTTTCACTGGGTTGGGGTGTGGGAGCGGTTGAGGGCTCTAAATGGGGGTGTGCCAGACATGAGGGGTTCAGGCTGGGGCAGGCTCGGGCTAAGGGTGCAGGCTCTGGGCTGGGGATGCGGGGCTTGGGGTACAGGAAGGGGCTCCAGGCTGGGGGATGGGGTTGAAGGATTCTAGATGTGGGAGGGGGCTGCAGATTAAGTCAGGGGGTTGGGCTGTGGGAGGGGTGATAGCTCTGGGCTGGGGCTAGGGATGAAGGGTTTGGGGTGCAGGAGGGGGGTGAGGGCTCTGTGATGGGGCCGGGGATGAGGGGTTCAAGGTGTGGGAGGGGGCTCTGGGCTGGGGTAGGGGGGTGCAGGCTCTGGGATTCAGAAGGGGTTGGGGTGCAGGAGGTGGTGTGGGCTCTGGGCTGGGGATGCAGGGTTTGGTGTGAAGGAGGGAGTTCAGGGCTGGGGCAGGGGGTTGGACTTACTTAAGGCAGGTTGCTTGTGTATCCTAGCAGGGCTTTGGAACTGTGCTCCCGCTCAGCTCCAGCTCCAGGCAAAAACCTGCTGCTCCAGAGCTTCTCCGCGCTTCAGCTCCGGGCTCTGCTCCAAAGCCCTGTATAATCCTGGGGTACTGTGCTGTGCCCTGGAAGCTCCTAGGCTCCGGCTCCTAGGCGGGGGCAGCAGGTTCTGTGATGCGTGCTGCTCTCGCTGGCAGGCACTGCCCCCTTCCGCTCCCGTTTGCTGGGAACCAGTTAATGGGAATGCAGAGTTGGTACTTGGGGTGGGGGCAGTGCGCAGAGCCCTGTGACCCCCTCGTCTAAGAGCCGGACCTGCTGGCCACTTCCGGGGCGCAGCGCGGTGCCCTAGGACTAGCCTGCCTAGGCTCCGTAGTACTGCCGACTGGACTTTTAATGGCCCGGTTGACGGTGCTGACCGGAGCCTCCAGGGTCCCTTTTCAACTGGGTGTTCCGCTCGAAAACTGGACACCTGGTCACCCTAGCTTCATTAATGGTTAAAGAGTTTAACTTTCAATCGTGCTAATAAAGCGAGCCTGGAACACACATAGCATGCTATCATTAATCTAGTGTTCCGTAGGAACGTTAATAAGTAAAGAAATATTTATATGTTATGGGCGTTCTCGAACATTCTTCAGATTTTAATAACCTCATCAACATTTGAAACTAAAATCTGTTATTTTCCAAAAGATCACCACTGCCCCCTACTGATACTCACAGCTTCTTATCAACTGTTTGAAATGGGCCACCCTGATTACATTGGCCTTATTACCATTACAAAAGTGATTTTTCCTCCCTTGGTATTCTACTGTTGAGAATAGCCCACTTCCACCTTAATTGAATTGGCTCGTTAGCACTGACCCCCACTTGGTAAGGCAACTCCCATCTTTTCATGTACTGTGTATTTATACCTGCCTACTGTATTTTCCACTCCATACATCTGATGAAGTGTGTTTTATAAGCTTTTGTGGGCTGCCCAAATACATTTATTAGTCTCTAAGGTGCCACAAGTACTCCTTGTTGTTTTTGCTGATACAGATTAACATGGCTATCAGTCTGAAAGATAAGAATGTTTGCAGAACCTTTACGGTGAATTTCCTAATTTCAGCTCTTAATGCTGTATCGCTTTTTGACATTTAAAAATAATCAGTCAGTTAAGGCTTATTGCCAGTTGGCAGTCTGCTGCTTATCGTCATTTTCATTACACCAACTCTGGATTTAAAATCATTAAATAGAATCATGTTTTTATATCATTGCATCTTCTCTGAAGTGCGTACTCACGCTTAAAGTTATAAAATGTTAGATTACAGTTTATTTTGACAAGTTCCTCTATGATATCACAGTTGTGCCATAAGTTCTAAAATTATTTTAGTCACATGTTTAAATTATTTTAGTCACATTGTAGCTGAATGATTTGGACACTGGGGCTGCAGAACACTTAGGAACAAGAACAAAAATAAAATAAAAATAGAGTATTAATACAACAATCCATGTAGTTGCTAGCATTACTAGTTGATTGGTCTCAAGGCGAAGACACACTGAAAATAGTGAATAGAACTATTAATGTAAAGAAACTTATTCGAATTTAATACAATTATGTTTTGAATGGAGATAAAATCTATTAAAATGTACAGCTATTAATGTGAACATTCCAGCAAGCTTCTAATATTTGCAGTACTGAAAACAGATTCTAGCTGGTAGCTGCAATTCTCAAAACTATTCTCATTTTAAAAACATTAATATTTTTGAATCGTTGTCAAAATAACAATATATTTATCAAGATATAGAAAACTGACAGGAGAAGAAAGTATTTTGTAGGATTGATAGACACAGGTTGAAAGGAAATCAAATTGGTCGAGCCTCTTTGCTCCAAGTGCTCAAAAACTTGAAATTAGTAGCACTGAAAATAATGAATTATATGTAATTGTATTTCCTTTTCAGTTACTGAATAGAGAATAAAAACAGTGGGTGAAAATGTATTTTCCTGTTTATAAATACTTGAACAATGTTTTCTGTGCCTCAAAATTAGTTTTTATAACTTTCTTTATTATTATTTGTCAACAGCTAAGAAGAAACATGCCAATCTACTTGGCTTCTTGGAAGGCTCCTCCTAGTGTCTTTAAATCATCCAAATCAGAAGCTATGGTAAACCCAACCAATGAGGGGGTAGTGTGTGCTCCCCTTGACACACTTACAGAAGAAGAAATAATGATGAAAGAAATGGGTAATTTGCTGTTCAGACTCTTAAAATGGAGCCATTTATGACTAGATGTCATGAAAAATTCAGTGTTAAATATTTGTATAATATTGCTTTTTATTCCTTATTTATAGCTAAATTTTGAGACCAGTGTATTGATCCAAGTTTATGTGAAAACTTGATTTCAAATTCTGTTTAGGTCATAAGTGACTAGCCTTTGCCACAATTTCTGCTCTGCTATTTTTAGCATGCTAGTTCAAGCCAAGCTAATGTGAGTCTATCTATCCATGTTGGAAATCACACCTCCCAGTTGTAGTGTAGATATCTGTAAGGGTAGAGTACTAGTATGTATACAGGGTACACTGCAGGAATAAAAATCAATAGAGATGAGACCAAGGTACGACTCTGGAAGTTATGTGGGGTTCAAGCTTTAACACCTGACCATGCTTTTGAATGTGATATTGTAAGGAAAGTGATGCTTTTCAGATTTGACAACTTGCATCAAGCCCTTACAAAGGATCCTGTAAGAGCAGAGGTGGGCAAACTACGGCTCGCGGGACCCTCCTGCCCAGCCCCTCCCCTGCCGTTCCCCCCTCTCCCGCAGCCTCAGCTCACTCTGCTGCCGGTGCAATGCTCTTTGCTGCGTGGTGGTGACAGCGTTGCTGGCTCCAGCCGGGCGGTGCAGCTGTAGTGCCGCCAGCCACCAGTGCTCCAGGCAGTGGGCTAAGTGAGGAAGAAGGGGATTGGATGGAGGGCAGGGGAGTTCGGGGGGGTGGTCAGGGGGCGGGGCGGTCAGAGGGTGGGGAATGGGGGGTTGAATGGGAGCAGGGATCCCATGGGGGCAGTCAGAAAGGAGTGGGGGTTGGATGGGGTGGTGGGGGGCAGTTGGGGGCAGGGGTTCCTGGGGTAGTCAGGGGACAGGGGTTGTTGGATGAGGCAGGAGTCCTAGGGGGGTGGGCCATGACCCCTCCCCTAACCGGCCCTCCCTACAATTTCCGAAACCCGATGCGGCCCTCAGGCCAAAAAGTTTGCCCACCCCATGTAAGAGTCTGAGTCACCAAATTCATTCTCAAACTTCATGGCTTGTTATGATTATCAAGGAACAAGATAACAACTGTTATGTGTGGTGTTAGTGTGTTGGGGCATCACACAGAGGGCGATGTTAAAAATTGCACTGCAGGGGTTATTTGTACCTTGACTCTATATTTCATCATTTTTGGAGGATTGAGCATAGTGAACTCAACATCCTGGAAGGTCACGAGTCACCACTGAGCAATCTGAACTTTACGTTAAGTTTTTGAGCAGTGGGGTTTGAGATTTGTTTGTTTGGTTTGTTTTTTGGGGCGGTTCTAAAATGATTTCTCATTACCCTCTTGTCCAAAGCCCAGTTTTCCCTCTTCGCTGCCACTGGCTCTTTCGAAATGGTTTCCTTGGCCGCAGAGGGCACTGGATGCATGTTAGTCCCTTAACTGTCCATGAGCATCTCATCCCCCATCTCTCTGTCCAGAACAACCTGATTCTCCCTTGTCAGCCCTCCGTCCTATGGAATGGCAGGGCTAAGCAGTGGCCCCACAGATTGAGGACTAGGCAGAGCGTACAGGAGCAGTGCAGGGATCACTATGGAGTCATTGGAGCTTGTTTTCAAAGGGGGACAGAAATTGGGGCAATGGTTGGTGGAGGCTTGAGGGCAGAGCGAAAGTTGCCCCTAAGCTGTGATATGGATAACTATCCACTAGGAATTGGATCAAAGTAGTTGTAATTGGGCCACGGCCTGATCAGCTTGAGAGAGTAAATAGAAGAACTAGATTAAACAAAATAACTTTTTCCAGTTTATCATTTACAGGGTTCTTGTTCAACCAAAATAATACACACCAGCAAGGTATCTGGCCACATTCACTGAAAGCATTTTTAAGTCTAAACTCTTTTTAAAAACAAACAAACAAACACCCTAATATGAATACCAGACAAACTAAACAGGAGAGCTCTTATGTCTCCAAGGGTTTCTGACCTGACTTCTGGTCAGCAAAGTGCTCTTGCATGAAACTCTCAGAAATTTAAAAAGGGTCTAAGCTGTAAATAGGCAATGCCCACTTACATCAGCACAGGGACTTGCATCTAGCTAAAACTATTAAACCTCTTGCTGGGAATTAACCCAAAACACCCATATTGCTCTCTGGAACACTTGATCTTCCTTCGTGGGAATCACTGGGTTAGGGTGTTGCATATCTGTGAGATCTCCCTGCATTGGGATACGTATACCTTGATACAAATACTAAATCGCTGACTCTGATATTATGTAAAGAATTGGCTAGAATACTTATGTCCTTTCTTTTTCTTCATTATAGTGAAAAAATTTGCTCAAGACCGAATTGCCCCTTTGGTAAAAACAATGGATGCAAATGCGGAAATGGATGAATCTGTACTGCAAGGACTATTTGAACAAGGGGTCTGCATATTTTATTATTTTAATTCAAGGGTTACATTATTATTAAATGTTACTGCCAGTTGTGCAACTTTTTTTCTTTTAGATTAAGTAGTTTGAATGGATGTTAGTCTTTTCTGTTTTCAACCCTAAATTGATGTTTAGTGAGAAATTACAGTTAGAAAAGTTTAAATGTGTTTCATTCTGACATTTAAATTCTAACAAAACAAGATCAGAATGGTCATGGTGATGAATCGCATATGTGTTGATAGCTCTGTATTCTGTTTTTTGTATGAGTAAATAACCCTATCTTGACCCATATGCAGTGATTATCAGCTTGTTAATTTATTGTAGGCATTGCAGAGGGATCTGAAGAGATGTTTCATTCTCTGACTTGCACAAAAGTATTTTAATTGCTTATTACCTGTAAGTAATTTTTTTTTCCAGTAGTGAAAATATTTTAAAATCTTGTCAGCCTAAATTACTGTCTGTGATAATCTCCCCACAACAGTTGAATTTACATTCTCTCCCTTTTAGCTAATGAGTATTGAGCTTGGACCAGAGTATGGAGGAACTGGATCTTCATTTTTTTCTACCATACTGGTGGTAGAGGAATTAGCCAAGGTTGACCCAGCTGTAGCTCTTCTGTGTGAACTCCAGAACACAATTACTAATAAATTGTTTATTACATATGGAACAGAAGAACAAAAGAGAACTTATTTGCCCAGACTGGCTAAAGATTTGGTGAGTTAAGTATGTCCTTTACTAAATTACATAAAATTTTATATGATTTCATAATGGTAGTGTCCATTTAGGGAATTAAATTATGCATTGCATTCTAAGGCAATATCTTCATATGCAAACATTGGAATGCTATTTGAGAACTGAAATCTGTCATTCCAAAAATAGCCTGGCACTTTTGTAGCCGGTGTTGCAAGGTATTTACATGCCAGATATGCTAAACGTTCATATGCCCCTTCATGCTTCGGCCACCATTCCAGAGGACATGCTTTTATCCAAGGATCACTACTATACCAATATTAATCCTCACAAAACCTTATGAAGTAGGAAGGAAGTATATGAAGTATTAGGCCCAGACTACTGGTTGGCTAACTGAGGCACAGAGGATTACACCATGAATAAGTTTGGGAGAGCAGGGAAAATGTTGAAGAAGTCATGACTTCGTTCTCCCTAGCTCTAACCTCTAGACAACCCTGTCTTCACACTTATAAACCTAACTGATACTACCCACAATATATAGGTTAAGAATGGTTGAACTATTTAACAACTTTTTACTTACTTTCCTTTCAAGTCTTATATTAATGTTGCATGTAGTGCATATATTTTAAATAAAACCTTTCATATAGTTTTCCCTTCAATTGATAGACAGGCAGTTTCTGCCTTTCAGAGGTTGGATCTGGCAGTGATGCATTTTCTTTGAAGACTCGTGCTGATAAGAAGGGAGACTACTATGTTATCAATGGCTCAAAGATGTGGATAAGCTTTGCAGAACAGGCTGGCGTGTTTTTCGTGATGGCAAATGCAAATCCTCCTTTGGTAAGTTGCTACGGAACAATTGTAGCTATTTCCTGTGGCTGTTGATAATATGATACTGATGTAATGTGGTGTAAATTCTTTGCATCTTGCTCCCACTAAAAATTGATTTTTAAAAATTAGTCATATTTTCCCTGAATCATCTATATGACAAAAATGGAGAACCTGGTGAGTATTTTAACCAATTTGTTCACGCACCTGGGAAAATAAAAATGTCAAAATAGTAACTGCCCAAATGAAGGACCCAGCAAATATTGACACATCCCGTCTCATCAAAGAATAGACATTCTGAATCTTAATGGCACTTCTGTTGTATCTTTTAATGTTTTTGTATTAGCAGGATACTGTGATTAAAAGTGCAATAGAACTAGGCCTATATGCAATGGACAGTAAAAGTTAGTACAATATTAAAATATGCCCATTTGACAAAGCACATAGGAAAAGAGACATGCCATGTTTTTTCATTTATCAGTTTAGGTATAAGTAAGGTAAAGACAAAAAAAATCCTAAACTACGTAGTTTAAAACGTAAAAATATTTCCACCAGTTAGCTAAAAAAGATGGTGCAATTGAAAGGTGAAAATTGAGCAGCTGCAAAACTTAATTATTAGCAAAGGTGTTATATTTATTTATTAGAATTGTTTTGCAGTGTCCCATTCAAAAAAAAGCCTAACTTGAAAATATTTATAAAACGTTATTATTTAAGTTTAAGTTTCAACTGATCAAAAGGGTTTTTAAGTTCCATCAGTGAAGAGCTGACTTTTTAGTTGAAAATCATGTCATGTCCAGTCCAGGTCTTTCTTTCTTTCTTTATGTAATTTCTTCATTCATAAATAGGTAGACAAATTAAGAAAAAGTTCCATATTCTATTTGTAATCTCCTTCATGAACACTGAAATTTTGAGGCAAATTATTAATTCAGGGAAACAATGTATTTCTGTGTCAACAAACAGACAATTTCAAACTGTAAAACGAAGTGCAATAGTTAATGAATGGGATAAGTCTCGCACAAACACTAATTTCAGCTAAATGTGGAATCTGTTCATCCTCTTGCCATTTGTGTGCAACTGCCATTACTGTAAATGGGAATTACGTATGTGCTATGTGAGACTAGACCAATAAAGAATTATACACTGAAATATCATGTAGCCTGTATTTTACACAAAGCTTATACATATTGCAGCCAGATATTATGCTAAGAGAATATTAAGGTTGCAAAGTGAAGTAGCCAAAATTTAGCATATGCCAGGATTAAGGTTGCTCATGTATATTGCCACATGCCTTATTTACTGCATACTATTAAAACTCTGATCTGAATACAAAATTAATTTCCTCTTGGACTCTACTGTGATACTGTAGCAACTGAGTGCTTCACTAATGTTAACTAATTTATTTTCACAATTCCACTGTGCTGTGAGGTAGTAGTATTACCCCCATTTTATAGATGGGGGAACTGAAGCACAGAGTGATTAAAGTCAAAAGTGTCCACTAATTTTGGGTGCCCCAATTTGAATCATGTAGGACCTGATTTTTTCAGAATACTTGGTATTTTATATAGCCCTTTAAATGTTCAAAACACAGTTTCCACTAACTTCAGTAGCAGCTGTGAGTGCTCAGCTCCAGGGGTCTTATTTTGATATTCATAAAATGAGGAA
Source organism: Trachemys scripta elegans (assembly GCF_013100865.1). Classification (NCBI taxonomy): domain Eukaryota; kingdom Metazoa; phylum Chordata; order Testudines; family Emydidae; genus Trachemys; species Trachemys scripta. The sequence continues at coordinate 107,141,694 of NC_048304.1, read as the reverse complement.
CACACAATTTAGTGGATATTTGCAAAAAGTTTAGGTTGTGATTTACCTTGCATCACATAGAAACTCTGTGATAGAGACCGGGTTAGAAACCAATTCTCCAGGATAGTGGTCAACTGCCTTAACTGTGAGACCACACTTTCTCTTCTTGCAACCCTCTGCATTCACTGCACACCTTCCAGCTTCTGCAACAAATGAAGCATGTATCCTACAGATCACTCTCTTTCACTGCACAGTCCTGATTTATCCCATGCCAAGTCCATTCTGCATATTGAAAAAGTTAGGTGTGTGCTGTAGAAAAAATAGTATTAACAGGCAATCTTAATTTGGGCTTATCCTAACTTTTAATTGCTTTTAAAAAAAACTAGGAAATTATACACAAAAAATACGTCAAGGTTGCAAACTGAAAAACAGAAATTCCCTCATGTGGAATTATACTGACCTCTGTGTATGTCATCCACAGGGTTGGAATCTTTAGATCCTCTGCATAGACCTGCTTGAGCTAACTTGGTAACTGATAGCAGTCATAGCTTGTCCTCCTTTATGGGGACTAGCCATTAGAGGTGAATGAGAGAAACACTTTGCCATTGGGTTTCACAAATAGTCACTGACAGCAGAGGAATTTTAAGTTCATTTCTAGGTTCTTTTGGGTGTATGCTCTAAGTGATCAAACTCTTCTGTCCCTCTTTCTGTATCCACAAGACCTGACTCATTCTGCCTTTGTCTCCTCCAGACAGACTGTCTTCTGATAGTCCTGTCTCTCCCCACTTCTAACTCCATATTCCAGTCTCTGTCTCTCCCCAGGCTCCTTGTCCCAGTCTGTTTCCTTGCCTAATCAATCCCAGGCTCCATGCCCCTCCCCAGACTCCTAATCCAATTCCAGTCTTTTTGCCTAGCCAGTCAAGTGGATAAAGCACAGTTGGGTGACCTTGTTTTTGCTGATGGCACTGTCCTGCTTAGTTTGACACCTCATTTAATAGAAAAAAAATTCCAGTTTTTGGCAGACACAGCAAATGTGTTGGTTTGTTGATTAAACAAGGGGAGGACAATATACATGACTATTGTTGATGCAAAAGCAACCGTTAGAGTAGACTTAGAAACACTAGGAAGAAGTAATTTTACCTGTTTAGGGAGTCAGATGTGCAGTGATAGTGATACCATGCTACATGTCAAGCAACAAATATCAAAAACAGCAAACAGCTGTCACAAACGTGAAAAGATTTGAAAAAGTAGTATGATTGGCACTCATAGAAAAATACAAATTTTTAATACTGGCATCATGTCTGTCCTCCTTTATGGAGCAGAGTCATGGAAATCTATAACAGAAATTGTAAGCTCAGCTCATTCCAAAGTAAATGCCTGTGGAAGATCTTCAAAGTCCATTGGAAAAAGTTTCTTGCAACATCAGAAATTCTGATATTAGAGCAAATAGAGCAAACCAACCTAAAGCATAAACATGGTAAGAAGAGAGTAATGGACATATTTAGGACACGCTATTAATGATACCACCAACATGACTTCCACGTCAAGCAATAACATGGACACCACCTGGGAAGAGGGAAAAAAGGGTGACCTAGAGAAACATGATGCAGAGCAATAGAGAAAGAAGCTAAATCCATCAACATGACTCAGAAGCCTGAACAGAGCAGCACAAGACCTAAATAAATGGTGGAAACTAGGTGGATGCTCTATGCACCTGAGGATGTATGGGGGATAAAGAAAAAAATGAAATCTAAATCTTTCCCTCTGGTCTCCTTGTCTAAGTCTGAGTCTTCCCTCCACCTTCCAGTCTCTCCAGTCACTCTCTCCCAGGCTCCTTACCGTCTCAGTGCCCACATGCCTCTCTGCTCCAGTCTCCCCAGGCTCTTAGTGCAATCTCATCTGTTTCCCATCGATCTCAGTCTCTTTGCTAGACAGTCCCATCATTTTTCACTCCCAGTCTTCCCCTTCCCCCCTACTTCGGGCCTGATTCCTCATTTTACTGCATTCCAGCCGGGCTGATTCCTCCATCTCCACACTGCCTGGGCCGCACAGGACAAGCACTGAGAGCACAAAAGAGATGTTTTTCCTGCTCTCCTTCTCTGTGTCCACTGTCACAGCAGCACCTGGCAGATGGGAGGAGCAAATACAATCTGGGAATGAAGCATCCTCAGTGGGGGTGGAATCTCTAGAGAATTTAGGTGCCAAACTAACACATCTGTACTTATCATGTGTGAACTGAGATCTTTCAGAAACTTATAATTTGGGCAGATTTTCATGGGGACAAGAAAAGCTACTGCCATGCTAAATTTGAAATCCCTCCACCACAGCCTGGATGCTTTAGGGATTCTCAATGAAGTGGTGCTAAGAAGTATTTTACCAGGGGGAAAATGTATTTTTCCTAATCTTGAAAATGGCTGAAACGTGTTTGCTGAAATTCCGCTGCTCCCTCCTCCCCCCATGAGCCTAACAGCCAGCATGGAAAATTTTAGCCTGAACAGTTAAAGTTTGGCAAAGCTGTTATAAGCAATTGAAAAGAGGGTCTTCTAATGGGATGTGTCCGAAAACCTTAATTATTGGCACCACTTCCATATCCACATATAATAAGTCTTGTGACTCACCTCGATGCTTTAGGTGTAATACTAAAATACTAAAAAAGGCATATTAACTTTTTTCGTTTTCTAGGTAACTCTGATTATGTTGGGTTCAAGTATTTAAGGTAACTAGGAAATTAGGAAATAAACGTTTAACCAGATTTAGAAATGGCATAAAATACCAGACGTACTAGTAAGAGCTATCAATAATAATAAATTGATAAATTATCAAATTCAATACTTCAGACTTTTTGTAGTGGATTTTATCAGTATGAAAAAATGTGTAAACGAATCCTGGGGATTGGAGAATGACACAAATTAAACAGTGTTACATAATATGAAATAGAAAATAACATTACAGAAACTGGGAAACATCTTTCAATGATGTTGCAGGAACGCTAATTACAAATGAACACTGAAAAGACTCAAGAACCTTGTTACATATTTTTTTCTCTTTTACAGTCTTGATGAATATTAATTTTTGATCATTGTGATTAATATTAAATAAGCATTATGTGATAATAGACAACAGCTATTTTTTTTAATCATGTTTCTGTGAAAAAAAACTTTAAATTATTTACATTTTTAAATTAACATACACAAGTAAAAATTAAACCATTATGGAAGAATATAGTTATTTATTAACTTAGACTTCAAGTTAATATTCGACTAGATGCTCCCCACTATTTAGTCGTAGGGGAATTCTGCACCAAAATATCTGTGTGTGATATTTTAAAATTCTGCATATTTTATGTCAAAGTAACACAATATAATCACACCAATTTCAATTATTTTGGTAATTTATTTCAAAATAACTGTCAGCAAGTATGTCTGTAATAATATAGACGACAAAAAATTCAGAATATTTTTTTTGACAAATAGATTCCTTACTAGGCAAATTAATACAGAACTTTGAATAATTCATTTAAACTATAATACAGAAACGTATTTCCCGCATCCCTCAGAAGTAGTAGAAAGGCTTGCGGGAGTTAGGGCTAACGGAGGAGCTGAGGGAGAGGGACAGAGCCTGGGAGTGAACCTGGAGGATTGTTGGGTGTGCGTGGCAGAAGTATGGAACAGATTTTCGGGGGAGGGATAGGGAGTTGGGGAGTCTCCACCATGCAGGCCCTGACTGGCCCCTAGCCTCTCCCATTCAGTCAGGCACTTTACCCCCATGCCCTTGTGGCCCTGCACCTCTTCCCATTCAGCCCCGGCTCAATGCTGTCACCCCACTAGCTCCTGAGCCCCCGCCCTAGTCTGCCCCCCCAGTAGCCCTTCTGAACCCCAGTCCATAACCCCACAGCAGGCTCCCTGTGTGCCCCGTCTATCTATCCTCTGCCCATGCCGCCGAACCTGGCTCCACAGGCAGGGTGCTGTGATGAATGCAGCAGGTTGCAGGGTGTTACTACCAGTAAGCTGCTGCTGCTGCTGTATGTTCTGGCATCACAGTGGCCTCTGGTGGGCAAAAGGTGGAACTGCAGCATTTCTTGGGCAGAATGTATTTTCTTCACAGAAAAAAAAATTCTGCGCTGGACATGAATTCTGCATGTACGCAGTGGCACAGAATTTCCCCAGGAGTAAGACTTTATTTTACAGCATTGAAGGAGAAAATTGTACGTGGAAATAGGCAAGAGAATGGTGCCTAACGCCATGTACGTCCCCATCTGTCATATATATAATAGCTGTCTGCAGCCTCACCACATGAATGCTATACTGTTAAGGCTTGTGAAGGTGCTAAACTTCCCTGGTCCCTCTGATATCAATGGAAATTGATGGTACTTCAAAGGATCAAGCCTTTGGGGCTCTGCTGAAATTGGGTTCTGGTTGCTGGAAATGGGGTGAAGCACGGGAAACAGCCACTCTGAACAGCATGATTTCATGGGAAAGGCCACAGATTTACATAATAAGATGGTGTGATGCTTCAGAGAGCAATGCTAATTCTTCCACCTCACAGAGTAGAAGTTAGCAGCTTTAGTAGGAGAGCCAATGGGAGCACAGCGCAAAAACGGGATTTGCTGTCGGGTAAAGTGATCTCAAAGGAGCACAGAGGAGGAACTTCAGTTGCATGAGGCCTGCAGGATTGGGCCAGAATTTCCAACTGCTTTGCATTCTATATAGGTATTACAGATCCTATCCTTCCCCCTTTATTTGAAGCTCTCCTCCTCACCATATGGTTGATATGGCTAAGCGAGCCACTCAGACTGTTCTAAATGTGCTTTTTTCTCTGTTATTTTTTCTACAGAAAGGGATGACTTGGCCTTTGTTAAATTATTGCAATTGCAAAAGATCTAGCTGGGGGAAATAAAATAGATGATGGTTCCACATTTTGTATATTAATATAGTATTTAACAGGTTTATATTGCGATATAGAAATCAAATATTCAAAGCCTATTGGTTTTATCTTAAAAGTCAGTTCTTTGTTTTTTATCCATTGCTTAGGGATACAAGGGAATAACATGCTTCATAGTAGATCGTGGCACAGAGGGCCTACATGTAGGGAAAAAGGAAGATAAACTGGGAATCAGAGCAACTTCTACGTGCCCAGTAACGTTCGAAAACGTTAAGGTACAGTAAGTGTTCTAGAGGTTTCGGCAGAAATTTAGTAATCTTGTTAAGTGTAACTTGCATACATCTTGAGTATTATACAGGATTAGGAAAGAAGACTTGGTACGGACTTGATTTTCACAGATACTGAATTTTTGGGGGTAGCTGTGGCTACACAGCATACCTGAAAATCAGGATTTAAGGGGCATGGATTACTCACTTGGCATCTCAGTGATACAAGTTTTCATTAGTGGTCCAATTCTGAATAATTTTGTCTGTTGTCATTCTTGTAGTCCTGTGTGTGTGTTGGGGAGGTTTCTACCAAAGTATTATGGTAATCAGGTGCCCATTTTATATTGCTGCCTTCAGTTATGAGACATGTTAAATAAAGCATGTACAGCTGTGAGTGGTACTAGCAGTTACAGAACAGAAAAGAAGGAATAATTGAGTGGTTTTATTCTTTAGGTTCCTAAGACCAATATCCTGGGACAGCTTGGAGAAGGCTATAAGTATGCAATTGGAACACTAAATGTGGGCAGAATAGGAATTGCTGCACAGGTGAGTAACATTGTTTAATATTTAATGTGATAATTCTGTAGTTTGAATTTAGATTGAAACCTTTAAGATATTATAAGAAAGAAGTTGGTAACGGAAAATTAAGGAAATACCTTATGAAAAGAATCTGTGTTGCCACCAGATGTCACTCTTCTTTTATGGAAGATGAAATAATGTTTGGTATAGGACTATACATAATACTGATTATTGTACATAGAATTTTGCATTTTTAAAAGCAATACTGTTTTCATTTTAATAATCTATTTTGAGAATCTCAAACAGTAGTTAATCTCTAATGATTAATTTATTAATTTTCAAATATACCTAAAATGTCATCTTCATCATTAGAGAGACAAGGTGGGTGAGATAATATCTTTTATAGGACCGACTTCTGTTGGTGAGAGAGACAAGCTTTCAAGCTATATAGCGCTCTTCTTCAGGTCTGGGAGGGGTACTCAGAGTGTCACAGCTAAATACAAGATCAAAGAGATAATTGAGCATAAGTAGTTAGCACATCCAGTGTGAAAGATGCCTGCTGGTGGAATCTCTCAGGAAGCAGGTGGGAGAGCTACAGTAGGAGGTGGTTAGGCTGAGGAGCATCCATGCCCATGAGGAATTCCTTGAAAGTATTCATATGGAGACATCCAAGGCTGAGGAAGCTATCCAGCTACAGAAGACTGCTGTCACACCACCAGGGGAGGAGGAGGACACTGGCTGCTGGTTGCTTCTGGCAGCAGGCCGTGCTCCACCCCTGCTTCCAACCCACCCACCGTGGTGATGGAAAACCGATATGCTGCCCTGGCAACAAGCGATGAGGAATCACCCCCAAAGGGGGAGGAGGAGAAGCCATGTACCCCCAAGGTTGGGAGGATCGCAGCCACTGCTCCCAGGAGGAAACACAAGGTAGTGGTGATTGGGGACCCTCTTCTGAGGAACTCATCTGTCACCCTGACATGGTGTCCCGGGAGGTATGCTACCTGCCAGGGGCACGTATCCGAGACGTTATGGAGGGATTATTGAGGATCATCCAGCCCTCTGACTACTAACCCATGCTACTCATCCATGTGGGCACTAATGATACTGTGAGGAATGACCCTCAGCAGATCAGAAGTGACTACAGGGCCCTGGGAGTAAAGGTGAAGGAGTTGGGAACCCAGGTGGTGGTCTCTTCGATCCCTCTGGTCAAGGGTAGGGGCCCAGGTAGAGACAGATGCATCCTAGAGGTGAACACCTGGCTGCGAGGATGGTGTCATCAGGAGGGCCTCGGCTTCCTTGACCACGGGATGCTGTTCCAGGAAGGACTGCTCTAGATTTGATTTTGACAAATAGGGAGGAACTGGTTGAGAATTTGAAAGTGGAAGGCAGCTTGGGTGAAAGTGATCATGAAATGATAGAGTTCATGATTCTAAGGAATGGTAGGAGGAAGAACAGCAAAATAAAGACAATAGATTTCAAGAGGCAGATTTAGCAAACTCAGGGAGTTGGTAGGTAAGATCCCATGGGAAGCAAGTCTAAGGGGAAAAACAATTGAAGACAGTTGGCAGTTTTTCAAAGAGACATTATTAAGGGGCACAAGAGCAAACTATCCCACTGCATAGGAAAGATAGGAAGTATGGCAAGAGACCACCCTGGCTTAACCAGGAGATTTTCAGTGATCTAAAAATCAAAAAAAGAAAGTCCTACAAAACGTGGAAATTAGGTCAAAGTGCAAAGGATGAATATAAACAAATAAGTATGTAGGGACAAAATTAGAAAGGCCAAGGCACAAAACGAGATCAGAGTAGCTAGAGACATAAAGGGTAACAAGAAAATATTCTACAAATACATTAGAAGCAAGGGGAAGACCAAAGACAGGGTAGGCCCATTACTCAACGAGGGACGGGGGGGTGGGAGGGAGGAATAATAACAGAAAATGTGGTAATGGCAGAGGTGCTTAATGACTTCTTTGTTCCGGTTTTCACCAAGAAGGTTGGTGGTGATTGGACATCTAACATAGTGAATGTCAGTGAAAATGAGGTAGGATCAGAGGCTAAAATAGGAAAAGAACAAGTTAAAAATTACTTAGACAAATTAGATGTCTTCAAGTCACCAGAGCCTGAGGAAGTGCATCCTAGAATACTCAAGGAGCTGACTGAGGAGATATCTGGGCTATTAGCAATTATCTTTGTAAAGTCATGGAAGACGAGAGAGATTCCAGAAGACTGGAAAATGGCGCTATATTTGCCCATCTATAAAAAGGTAAATAAGGACAACCTGGGGAATTACAGACCAGTCAGCGTAAGTTCTATACCCAGAAAGATAATGGAACAAATAATTAAGCATTCAGTTTGCAAACATCTAGAAGATAATAAGGTGATAAGTAACAGCATGGATTTGTCAAGAACAAATCCTGTCAAACCTGATAGCTTTCTTTGACAGGATAACAAGCCTTGTGGATAGGGGAGAAACTGTAGACATAGTATATCTTGACTTTAGTAAAGCTTTTGATACTGTCTCGCATGACCGTCTCATAAACAAACTAGGGAAATGCAACCTAGATGGAGCTACTATAAGGTGGTTGCAAAACTGGTTGGAAAACTGTTCCTAGAGAACAGTAATCAGTGGTTCACAGTCATGTTGGAAGGGCATAATGAGTGGGGTACTGCAGGGATCAGTTCTGGGTCTGATTTAGGTAATGACATGGAGAGTACACTTACAAAGTTTGAGGAAGATACCAAGCTGGAAGGGGTTGCAAGTGCTTTGGAGGATAAGATTTAAATTCAAAATGATCTGGACGAACTGGAGAAATGGTCTGAAGTAAGTAGAATGAAATTCAATAGGGAAAAATGCAAAGTACTCCATTTGGGAAGGAACAGTCAGTTGCACACATGCAAAATGTGAAATGACTGCCTAGGAAAGAGTACTGCAGAAAGGGATCTGGGGGTCATAGTGGACAACAAGCTAAATATGAGTCAACAGTATAACACTGTTGCAAAAAAAGCAAACATCATTCTGGGGTATATTAGCAGGAGTGTTGTAAGCAAGACACAAGAAGTAATTCTTCTGCTGTACGCCATGCAGAATAGGCCTCAACTGGAGTATTGTGTCCTGTTCTGGGCACTGCATTTCAGGAAAGATGTGGACAAATTGGAGAAAGTCCAGAGAAGAGCAACAAAAATGATTAAAAGTGTAGAAAACATGACCTATGAGGGAACATTGAAAAGATTGGGTTTGTTTAGTCTGGAGAAGAGAAGACTGAGAGGGAACATAAGTTTTCAACTATATAAAAGGTTGTTACAAGGAGGAGGGGGGAGAATGGTTCTTTTTAACCTCTGAGGATAGGACAAGAAGCAATGGGCTTAAATTGCACTGAGGGAGCTTTAGGTTGGACGTTAGGAAAAACTTCCAAACTGTCAGGGTGGTTAAACACTGGAATAAGTTGCCTAGGGAGGTTGTGGAATCTCCATCACTGGAGATTTTTAAGAGCAGGTTAGACAAACACCTGTCAGGAATGGTCTAGATCAGGCCTGCACGACTCATAAAGTGGCGAGGGCCATATTACTCCAAAGAAAAAAGCTGAGGGCCGAAACCCCCCCGAGAGCCGCCAACCCCACCCCAGCGCCACCTAAAACACAACACCGTGCCACCCGCCCCACAAAAACAACCCCCCCCAGCGCTGCCAAAACACACACCCCCTACCAGCGCCACCTGCCCCACGGAAACAAACCCTCCTTCCCCAGCGTCACCCCACCGAAACAGCAGTATTGAACCTCGGTAATTTGTTATAGCGGGCCCCAAAGGTAGTATAGTTAAGAAAAATGTCTTTTTGCTAGAAGTAGGATAAGATCTTCCCCCCCACACTTTGTAATCAATTGCCCTGTTGAATGAATGAGGTGTGAATGAGGAAGGTGTGGAAGGCAGGCACCTCCAGACAGCTGCAACACTTGGAGAGGGCAGGGCCGGCTCTAGGATTTTTGCCGCTCCAAGCAAAAAAATTTTTGGCCGCCCCCCCCTTTTTTTTCGTGCCCCTCTGGCCCCGGCGCAACTCCACCCCTTCTGAACCCCTTCCCCAAATCCCCAGCCCTGCCTCCTCCCACGGTGTGCCGCATTTCCCCCCCACCATTGCTTCCTGCGGGCCTCCCGCCCTAGCTCACCTACACTCCGCCTGCTCCCCCTGGTGTGCTGCTGCTCCGCTTCAGGCGAGGGAGGGCGGAGAAGTGGAACAGTGGTGCGTTCAGGGGAGCAGGCGGAGCGGAGGTGAGCTAGGGTCGGGGAAAGCAGGAAGTAACGGGGGAGGTAGAGGAACCGCTCCCCGCTCCAGTTCACCTCCGCTCCACCACCGTCGCCTCCTCCGAGTGCCCGCCGCTCGGCTTCTCCTCCCTCCCTCCTAGCCTTGCTGCGCGAAATAGCGGTTCTGCAAGCCTGGGAGGGAGGGGGGAGAAGCGGAGTGGCGGTGGCGCTCTCAGGGGAGCAGGCGGAGCGGAGGCAAGCTGGGGCGGTGGGGGCACTATTTCTGCATGCCCCAGAGTCGGCGCCTATGATGGCTGGTGCCAGAATGCCGCCCCTAGAAATGTGCCGCCCCAAGCACATGCTTGTTTTGCTGGTGCCTGGAGCTGGCCCTGAGAAAGGGGATGGGAGCCAGACCAGATCAGTAGAACAGGTCAGCCACCGATTTGCCACTCGCCTCCTCAGCCGCCCTCCCCCGGCTCGCCGACTCACTCCCTGCAACTGCCTGCCCATTTGCCTACTCACCCCCCCCACGGGCCGCACAGTGAGCCCACCTACTCAACCCTCGCTGGCTGCACAGTGAGCCCACGCGGGCCGCATGCGGCCCCTGGGCCGCATGTTGTGCAGGCCTGGTCTAGATAATACTTAGTCCTGCCAAGAGATGACCTCTCGAGGTCCCTTCCAGTCCTATGATTCTGTATTCTAAAGTACCATTTCATACTGAAAGAAATCTTTCCTGAACCCCTTCTTCCAACCTTCAAACAACCCCTCCTCCCACCCACACCCCCGACAACCTCTTCAAGTGCATCATCAGAAACAAGCTCCCCACAGATCAGGACACACCAAATCAAAGCAGCGCCAGACCCTGCCAGAACAACAGATGCAAAACCTGCAGACATATCTCCACTGCTATAATGATTAACATACCTTTCTAGATCCATTGGTCCTATACATGCCTATCCCAACATGTGGTGTACTTCATCCAGTGCACTAAATGACCCAATATCAACTTTGTGGGTGAAACCAGACAATCACTATGGTCTCGAATGAACTCACACAGGAAAATGATAAAAACAGCATATCATCTGTGGGCAAAAACTTTTCACAAAACAATCACTCTATATCTGGCTGTTCAGTCCTTATCCTTAAAGGAAACCTGCACAACACTTTCAAAAGACAAGCCTAAGAACTTAAATTAATAACTTTGCTAGACACCAAAAATCGTGTTCTTAATGAAGACACTGGATTTATCACTTATTACAACAATCTGTAACCCACTAGCCCCTCCTTTTTGTCCTATGACTACAGAGGCATTAACGGGCCACATTACCTTGAATCGTCTATTAGAATGTGCGCTAACTATTTCTACTAAACTATCTGTTCCCTATTGTATTTAGCTATGACATTGAGTACCATTCCCAGACCAGAAGAAGAGTTCTGTGTAGCTCAAAAGCTTGTCTCTCTGGGCATGTGTACGCTACAGAATTATGTTGATCTAAGTTACATTGGCATACAGCTGCCGCAGTAATGAAATCGCTTTGGTGTGTCCACACTATGCTCCTTGTGTTGGCAGCGCGCGTTCTCACCAGGAAAGCTTGTGTCAGTGGATGCATCATGCAGTAGCAATCACTGTAAGCAATGCAATGTCTACACTGACACAGTGTTGACCTAACTACATTGACATTGACTCTATGCCTCTCATGGAAGTGGAGTTATTAAGCTGGCGTAGCAGGGCAGCTTAATTGGTGGGAGCAAACTTTTAGTGTAAACACTTACATAGTTAAGTATCAGAGGGGTAGCCATGTTAGTCTGAATCTGTAAAAAGCAACAGAGGGTCCTGTGGCACCTTTGAGACTAACAGAAGTACCGGGAGCATAAGGCTTTCGTGGGTAAGAACCTCACTTCTTCAGATGCAAGTGATTGCCTTGCATCTGAAGAAGTGAGGTTCTTACCCACGAAAGCCTTATGCTCCCGGTACTTCTGTTAGTCTCAAAGGTGCCACAGGACCCTCTGTTACTTACATAGTTAGATTGACATAAGCTGCCTGGCGTTGACCTAACTCTCTCTCACCAACAGAAGTTGGTCCAATAAAAGATATCTCTCACCCACCTTGTCTCTCTAATATCCTGGGACCGACAAGGCTACAACAATAGTGCATATCTTCCATCATGTACGTTAATTTTTCAAAAAACAAATTCAGCTATTTGACAAATACTGCATATCATATAAATAGTGTAAGAATAAAGAGTAATATTTAGTGCTTACAATATTGATTGCATACTTAGCAAATGACATTTGATATTATCTTTTTATCTTAATCATGAAAAAGTCCCAGAAAAAAATTGATATATTCTAATGGAAGTCTGCTAAGTTTGTGGCGATATACTTAAAAAATGTACGTTAGGGCACTTAGACCAAAATGTCAATCGAATTTCTGGATTATTTAAAGTATGTGTTGTTTTGTTATGAGCCTGATTCAGATCCTGAAATTCTAATTGATATAATTGGGAACAGAGTCCAGCCCTATAAAAATTGATTTGGTTTTGTGGCTGTTTTTTATCATTCAACCTATGCTTTTAAAGGGAAATCTAATTAATGCAAAAACATATTATTTTTGTTATGCAAGTAGAAGTGATGTGTCTGTCCCTATCATTTTGGAGGCTGTCATTCTTCCTTATTCCTTTTCCAACTCCTGGCAGACAGATCAGGAGTAATAGGTCATGCCTAAATGCATGCTTTCCACATGGTAATGTAGCATGATACTAAATAGGGTTGGCTTTTCCATCATTTTTAAAGATTATCTGTGATAAAATTTTGTCAGGTATGGCCTTAAAAAATCTAGAGCACTGGCTCCTGTTGTTCTCAGAGATATAAATAACATAGCTCTTCTGGCAGTAAAGTACACTGTCAAGGTCTTAATCTAATTACTGCAAGTTACCGTTTTAACCTAATTAAAAGTTAAGATGGGTATTTGTTATATCTCAGCTAATACTTTGTTTTTGGCACCTTCAAATGAAGAGAAATGTGCTTGAATGAAGAACAGTAATTCTAAAAACCATGTAGAATTGAGTTTCGTTTTGCAGCAGTAATAGTTTAGAAGGTAATCAATGTCTTATAAACGTGATTGTTGCTATGAAAACAGTTTCAAATAATTTTAATGTAAAATAGTTATATGTGATGTTACATGTGCTAATTTGTTTGTCTTCAGATATACAATAGTGCAATGGAATCTAGTAGCATATAGTGAAGCTAATTAAGAATGTACTACAGCTATATTTTCTTCTACCCTGTCTCTATTTTTATTTTAGTTTGTACTGTGTTCCTCCAGAATTTTAAGAGTCAGTAGAGGATAAATGGTTGTGTGAGTTCCAGTGGCTCTGGAGGAAGCATCTATGGAATCTGGGATAACATAACCCTTGTAATCTGTCCTATATAGCTCTGACTTATGTAGACAGTCTTTCCCCGCCCCCTTTTATTCATGTTTGAAAAATACTCTCTCCCTCCCCCCCCCCTTTTATTACTGGAAAGGCTCTTGTCTTCTCTCATTGAGGCACTTGGCTTTCAGTCAAGGACCTGTCTTCTTAGGGGTCTGTAAAATAACACACTTTTGAGCACTATATAAAAGTTAAGTAATATAGTTAAACTGATCAAATAGTTGGCTACCAAATTCTGGTAGCCCACCTTTATACTCTAGTAGCCCAGATAATTCTCTGTGGAAAAGGTGTTGTTTTTGTTTGGTTGTCTTTTTGGGGAGTAGTTGTATTTTTGTGAGATTCCAGTTTCAGGATCATCACTGTTAATTCTGCTTTCTTACCATCTGTTCATGTCTCTTGTCTGTCTCCCTTTCAGTCTCTATTTTTTGTTGTATGTGCCTCTTGTTTGGAGGGCTTTGGAGCTGTGCTCCGGCTCCTTTCCAGCTGCAGGCAAAAACCTGCAGCTCCACTGCTCCGGAGCTGCTCCGCACTCCAGCTCCAGGCTCTGCTCCAAACCCCTGCTTGTTTGTTTCATTTTCTGTCTTTTTCTTTGCTCCTATTAGGAGCAGCAGAAGGGAGACTTTTATATTTGTAGCTGGATACCGAATTAACCCAGCTAGGATCCTAATTGATTTAATTGTGCATCTGACTCTCATTAGTAAATTCATAACTTTGCTAGACATTAAAAAACATGACCTTAATAAAGACACTGAATTTATGGCTTATTACAACAATCTATAACTCACTAACTCCCCTTTTTGTCCTATGACTACAGGGATGTTAACGGGCCACTTCACCTTGAATGTACCCTTAGAATATGTGTTAACTACTTATGCTAAACTAACTGTTCGACCTTTTATTTAACTGTGACACTCCAAGTACCTTTCCCATACCAGAAGAAGAGCTCTGTGTAGCGCAAAAGCTTGTTTCTCCCACCAACAGAAGTTGGTCCAGTGAAAGATATTATTTCACCCATATTGTATCACTATTATTAATGGATTCCGTAATATTCCCTCCCTTGTAAGAAGAGCTACGAGAGCTTGTGGGATCTTTTCTTCATGATCTTCTTTGCAATAAAATATTCTTCATGAGTATTAATCTTCTATCCAGACCTGAAAAATCTTTGCTTGATCATCCTTGCTCAGACCAGTCTGTCAGAAGCTGGGACAGGCATAAATGCTGTTTTTAAAAGTGTGTTTTTTATAGGAGATTTCAGTTTTCCCCCCAAATAGTAAATAGGAATCATGGTATGTGGCAGCCTTGTGGTATGCTCAGACACAGCTGGCCCTAGACCTCAATATATCACCTTCGCCAATTAAAAGTATATTCTATTTTTGATGCTTGTTTAACTCCCATTAGCATTAGTAGAAGGCTGTGGAATCACAGAAATGTAGGGCTGGAGGGAACCTCAAGAGGTCCATGCTAAGGCATGACAGAGGTATACCTAGACCATCCTTGACAGGTGTTTGTCTAACCAGTTCTTAAAAACCTCCAATGACTGATTCCACAACCTCTCTTGGTAACCTATTTCAGTACTTAACTATCTTTTTTCCTAATGTCTAACATAAATCCCTTGCTGCAGATTAAGCTGATTGCTACTTGTCCTGCTTTCAGTGGACATGGAGAACAACTGATCACCATCATGTTTATAAAAGCCGTTGATGTATTTGAAGACTTCTCAGGTCCCCCCTCAGTTGTCTCTTTTTTTTCTCAAGACTAAAGGCCATTTTTTAACCTTTCCTTATAGGTCAGGTTTTCTAAATCTTTTATAATTTTTATTTCTCTCCTTTGGACTTTATCCCCATCCTTCTTGAAATGTGGTGCCCCAAACTGGACACAATAATCCAGGAGAGGCCTCACCAGTGTCGAGTAGAGCAGAAAAATTACCATCCACATCTTATGTAAAACTCACCTGTCAATACTCTCCAGAATAATAGCTTTTTTGTTGTTGTTGTTCTTCCTTTTTTTTGCAACTTCATCACGTTCTTGGCTCATATTCAGTTTGTGGTCCGAGCTGGTGTTAAAGAAAAACTTGTACCTGTATCCTATGACATTCAGTTTTGAGTCGTTAGGTAGGAGTAGGAGTTTAAATGAGTTAATCTAACATGTTAGATATTTGAGACAGCATGTTCAGGGAATCAAAGGCTCAGGGGATTTGTATTGCAGTACTTTCAATTTCTAGGTCACTAATTTTTATCAAGCTAGCTAGATAGGTGATGATTCAAAGTTTTGCTGTATGGCTCTTGGGCAGCCTATATGACGTTAATTGTTACTATTACTCCAGTTGCTAGTAAACAGGCATCCACATCACAACTGGCTGCCCTTTTGGTAGCTTCAGTAGAGCTGCTAAAGGTTGAATAGGCATCAGGTCTCCTATAACTGTCCTCTAAAGGTGGTCTCTCCAGAACATTATAAGGAAGCTTGCGCTACTGCCACCTCCTCTGTACCAGTTCTGTAGATGAAGTACTCTAATTTTTTATGCTGTCAATCTGGTACCTTCATAACAGCAAAATAATTTGATTGGAATTAAGTTTCTATAGGTAGTATATATATTTATATTTATTCACTGTTTGGTATACAGGGATTTTCCTGTCTAAAGCAGTTAGGGCTTTTCACAGAATCATAGACTGAGATTAGAAAAGTTTACTTGGGCCATCCTTTGACGCCTCTGAATTTTACAGAAAAAGTTCACTACATCACTTTCACTAATATCTTGCCTTGATTTACAGGACTTCACTGTACATCCAGATGGTTATAGAATAGGTTTATTTTTCATGCAGACTCTTTATCATGACTCACCTGGACAAGAATTCTAACAGTAGTAAAACCTCGGCTAAGGTTCTGGTTAGAATTGTTTTATTATATTTTGTATTTACGTCATCTTTGGTTTCATTATTCCTGATACTACACAGAACATATTTCTTTTTACAGAGAAAAACTAAGCTCATCTCCTTGAATGCCGAAAAATTAAAAAGGCACACCATCTGCCCAGAAAAAGAATTACTGTAATTATTACCTCCGTTGGGTACATTTAATGTACAAATTGTTTACTCAGTGTAATCTTTGTTTCTCTGTTCATTCACAGATGTTGGGATTGGCACAGGGATGTTTTGACCACACTATTCCATATGTAAAGGAGAGAGTCCAGTTTGGGAAAAGCATATTTGATTTTCAGGTATTCATCAGTGTATATATTAAAAACTGTCTACTTAAGAGTAGTAATCATAATAGAAAATGTCAGGAATGAGTCATTTGATTGAATAACTATAGTGCCCTTGTGTTATTTAATGTCTCCCCTTCTCAATGTCTGTGAATGGCAAATTGAAAAGAAATTGAGATAAGCCTTAATTTGGCATATACGCTCTGCAGATCTAATGGTGTATCTGTTTGTGCATGTATTTTATATGTATGTTAACACCTGACAGGATACTGGACTAGATGGACCATTGGTCTGACCCAGTGTGGTCATTCTTATGTTCTTAAGTGCTTAGTGCAAGTACTCATTCAGCGGAGGCATGATTCACTGCTATTGCAGAATTGGAAGTACATTAGAAGTAGTCATCTCCTTAAGGTGGGGAATGGCGTTGGAGTCACTATTACTGAATGGTTCAGCCATATTCACCTCTTGGACCAGATCCTTTGCTCTACTTAGGACTAAATCAAGAATTGCCTCCCCTTGTGTGTTCCAGGACTAGCTGCTCCAACAAGTAGTCATTAATGGTGCCTAGAAATTTTATCTTTGCATCTTGTCCTGAGGCAATATGTACCCAGTCAATAGGGCAATAGTTGAAATCTCCCATTGTTATTGGGTTTTCTATTTTTGTAGCCTCTCTAATCTCCCTGAGCATTTCACAATCACCATCACTATCTGGATCAGGTGGTCAGTAGTATATTCCTACTGCTGTATTCCTATTATTCAAGCATGGAATTTCTATCCATAGAGATTCTATAGTACAGTTTAATTATATTTGACTTTATGCTTTCTTGCATATATAGTGCCACTCTCCCACCAGCACGACCTACTCTTATTCCTATTTAGTTTGTATCCTGACATTACTGTGTCCCATTGATTATCGTTGGTCCACCAAGTTTCTGTGATGTTTATTGTATCAATATCCTCATTTAATACTAGGCATTTGAGTTCACCCATCTTAATATTTTGACTTCAACTTACCAAGTTGTAACAAATTTTACAACCTAATGTGCCCATTGGGTCCCTGTGTTGCTGTGAGGAAGGTTGGCTTGGGGGGAGGAGAAGTGGGGAGGGAATGAATGCTCAGATCAATCAGGCAGTGAGAGAGGTATTCATTCCCAGCCCCCAAAAGTCTGTTAGTGTGATGTCCACAGCAAGGCCCCAGAATCCAATTCTTCTCCGATTGTGAGGGGAGGGAAGTTTTGATCAGGATGTAGAATGGGGCCCGGGCAGGAAAAAAGCTTATTAGTCCACTCTTGAGTACCCAGGAGCCAATAGCCTTATAGTGCAACCTTCTATCCAGTCAATCAGCCAAGGAGCTCTCCCTCCTCAACCACATGAAGCTGAGTATCCAGGAGGAAGGGAAGAAAAAAGGCAGGTGCAATTTTTCAAGGGGCCCAGATTTTTCTTTCTCCTGCTGGCCCAGATAAAGTCTCACCACCTCTGAAAGTGCAAAAAGGAGGTGGGAGGGGATGACCTTTTACTAATCCTTGTGTAATCATATTTTATTTCAGAATGTAGGTTTAAAGCTTTGAAAAGCAATACACATTTTGCTGCATATTGAAGTTAGGCAGCTGGATAATACTTTTAAGAATATTAGATGTGTTGTAAGTTCTGTCTAACGTCGGGCCTGCTTATTATAGGGAATGCAACATCAGATAGCTCAAGTGGCCACCCAGCTGGAAGCTGCAAGGTTGCTGACCTATAATGCAGCCCGACTCGTAGAAGCAGGAAGGCCATTCAGAAAAGAGGCAAGCATGGCCAAGTATTATGCTGCAGAGGTAACCAAAAATTGCTTTATTTGGTACATTTAGTTCACTTGCTGTTAGTTTTAAAGCCATATTTTTGCTAAATATGTTTTTTGAAAACTTGTTTTCTTTGTAAATTGAGCATAGTTTTCTCTTGTTTCCAACATGCAGTTTTCAGATGGGATGAAAGTAGGACAACTGAGGGATAAACAGTATAACCCCCTTAAATAAAATACAAAAAAATCTCAAACAGCAGAATTAAAGAAAGGAAATGTAGTATTATTTATCCACTCAATAAAACCTCAAATACTAGCAATCACCCACAAGGAGATGTTCTGAAAGATTCCATCACCTCAGGATTCACTGCTGTGGTAAGGTAGAGGGGAATTAATCTCTGGTCAAGAATGCCTCTCCTAGTCATAATGATAGTTCAGCATATAAGATCCAAAAATGTCTATGGGCATAGAATCACTTCCTTTCACTTGCAATGGTAGCCAATACAGCAATTAAAGTCTCTTTCTTGGTAGGGAAGGGACTATTGCAAATAACTATTCTGACTTCTTCATGTCATCAGGTGGGTGACGTGGGAATGAACCTTAAATTGGTGCACAAACAACATTCTTACAAAGTTTGCACAGGATAGCTGGCTAAAATCTCCATTCTTTCCTTTTCCCTCCAATTGCTGCTTTAATTATTGCGTTGTTTTTCTGAAATTAGATGGAACAAATGACATTGATTGACTTCTTGGCAAAGGTTTGTCCTGGGATAGTAATTGTGAATCTAATTTTCCTTAGGTTGCAGCACTGACAACTAGTAAATGTATTGAATGGATGGGTGGAGTTGGATTCACAAAAGATTATCCAATTGAAAAATACTACAGAGACTGCAAAATTGGTAAGCAGCAATTTCTTATGAATATATAATATAGACTTGGGTTTGGTATTGTTTCAAGGTTGTGTTTCAATTACCTGGATACCAATTTGTCAGAGATATTTTCCTTTCAGCAAATTAATACTGAGAGATGACCCTGATAAAGGTCAGAAATATCTAGGTATATGAGCCAGTCTGTCTATCATATTTAATTCAGTATTAAAAAAAAAAGTGTGTGTGTGTGTACTGCTTTAGTGTGTATATTACTGTTCAATCTAAATTTCAGTTCAAATGAATCAAAGGTACTTAAAAATAAAATTGAAACCATAAGAGGGAGGAGAGAGTTTGAGTTAAAAAGTGTCGAAGTGACTTAGGGGTACAAGTCTCACTTTCAAAAGTTACTTAGCCACTTACGCTTCTAAGTCCCATACTAAGTCACTTTGATAGTTTTGACAGTTTTAGACTGACTTCTGGCTTTAATGGCTGATGTCAACTGTAAATACTTTCAAATTTGACTCGAAATGTGGAAATTGCTGTTCAGGGAAATTTCTTACCCCCCAAAATAAGTCGACTATTGATATTATATACCAGCAAGAAAGTGTGCTTCATTGTAGTCAACAGTAAAATACTTTAATATTTGATGTGAATATCAGCTCTGCTTCTCATTGTTAATATGAATCTTTGCTTTATTGTCTTAGAGCTCTATTTGGATCTTTAGAACAAGGATTTAAATTACTGTTAATATGCTTAGTTCAGTTTTATTTCCTTTGGTTTGTTTCAGGTACAATATATGAAGGAACTTCAAATATCCAGCTGAGTACAATTGCAAAATGCATAGGTCAAGAATATTGAAAACCACAAGGACGTCGTGACTGTTCACACTGAAATTTAGAATCAGCACACCTCATTGGTGAAATCAAGGGTTACATATTTATTCCAAATTGTGTGTTTGTTTAAAAAAAACAAACGAACAAACCCCTAATCATGGAATTCTATCCCGAAAACACTTCTAAAACAGTGCAATGATTTAAGTGATTAGGTTGTTTCAGACTGTAGAGATCAACAAAAGTAAACAAACGAACAAACAGGAGATAAATCCTCAACCTGCTTTACTGGCACAAAAGGGCACAAAGCCACCTGAAGAGGCAGCTGATTCCCCCAGGGCAGAGATATCATTGGCTGGTGTAAAGCCAGCTATATGCCATTTGGTGTGGTGAGAATGGGTAGACTTGGAGAGTTCAGCTGTCCTTGCTACCTTTGTCTGGTGAGCGATTCCTATGGGGCCGCTACAGTTGAGGTAACTTAAAGCAATCTTAGCCTATTCTAAATTATATCTGGCAGTTTGGGCCCTGGCAGTCCCTGGATTGGGAATCTTGAAAGGTGGCAAATAGCCATCTTTCACCCCATCCCCTCTTCTGCTATTTAGGCTCTTCATATTTTTTAATGCTAAGTTAAATTCTTTGTAAAATGCGTTAAAGAATCGTTCTCTCTCTCTCTCTCTCTCTCTCACTCTATATATATAGATATATAAAGTCAGATTAAGAGAAACTTGGTAGTTCTGCAAAAGGACAATGACATAAGCTAGTTGATAAGCATTATAGTTTTCTTATTACTTATAGTACTTTCCCTGTTCAAAGCATTTTACAAACATTAATCCTCACAATCCCCCTGTGAGGGGGTATGGCTCTTGGGGAAACTCGATGGAAATTAAAGGTATTCTGCAAAAGAGAAAAGTTGGTTTCTTTTTTCTTCTTTATAATATAAAGGCTGAAAAAGCCAGAATATTTTTTTTTTTTGGTCTGCTTCTTTTTACATTAGACACAGATCTTCCTTACACTGAAAGACTCATTAGTGACTGGAGAATCAGTAAAACTAAGCATAAGACCCAAGTGACTGAAAGCTTAACAAGTAAAAGGGGAGGAATATTTAATGATTGCTTTTAATTCTTTGGGTTTTTTACCCATTTAATTCCACCAGCTATAAAATATTTTGAAAAAAGGATGTTTTTGTTAAAGATTCAGAAGCATTGCTTCTTCCATGACAGTATGAGAGGTCATGATATACATAGTCTGAGAGTCCCAAGAGATACTTCACCAGTTCTACAGAAGACTAGACTTAACATTCTTGATATTTATGAGGTAAAACAAGCAGACTTCTGCATGATCCTAAAGAAGCAAAAAGCAGAGTGCCATTTTTATAAGATGTCAAGTATCAGGGGGTAGCCGTGTTAGTCTGTATCTACAAAAACAACAAGGAGTCTGGTGGCACCTTAAAGACTAACAGATTTATTTGGGCATAAGCTTTCGTGAGTAAAAACCTCACTTCTTCGGATGCTGTTTGGCGCCGCAAGCCGGGGAGAGGAGGAGAATTAGAGCAGGGGTGGCGTGCTCGGAGAGGAGGCGGAGTAGAGGTGAGCTAGGGTGGGGAGCTGCCGCATGGCTCCTGGGGAGGGGCCTTAGGGCGGGGGGGGCAGCTGCTGCAGAGGGGTGGCGCCTCAGGGCGGGGAGCTGCCGCAGGGCTTGGGAGGGGGCGCAAGGTGGAAGTTTCACCTAGGGCGCAAAACTTCCTTGCACCGGCCCTGGCTTAAAGTGATTTGGAAAAATCAGAATATTGCAATGTGTCTAACAGCCTCAAATCTGCCTTCTGTAATCCACATGGTCATCTTGAAAATACAACTAGCCATCAGATAGTTGATTTCAGAGAATTAGTGCCAGTCTTTCCATTAACACTGAGACACAAAACATGTTTTGTCTTAAGTGCGGTGTGCAGTTATACAAGTAAGTACAGAGCACTTTCCAAGGGAAATACCCATTTATTTAGTGTTTATCTATAAAGACCTAAACAAATTTGTGTGTAAATTAATTGTAGCTATTGAGTTTCCGGCAAGATGCCATTACAGCCTTTGCTGCTGCAAAAAATTACATACCACCGTCCTAAACACTAGTCTCCCAAGAAACGGATTGTGTGATGTTGGGCCAAATTATTTAATCTCCTTCAGTTAGATTCCATTGCTGCACCAGTGCAGACTCTGGTGTAGCAACTGAGTGGGTTGTGCCTTCTTGCCTAGGTCGTCAGGGAACTGAGTTGTCCCCCAGTCCAGGTTAGGGCAACTCCTCAGGACTTCCCTGAGTTGCACCTCTGCATTAGCTCTGTTATTAGCACTGAAAAATAACCTGGGCATAGGATTGGCCCTCATGTCTCCCGCACCAAGGCTCTTTTGATACGTTGCAGAGCTGTCTTTGTACCTGTCAGGGAAGTCTGCTATCCTGAGGATGGGACTTACAGCTGCTTTTTAGCTTTGTTATGCTATTGTAAAGTGGCTTCAGTGCTCCTATGAATTCCCCCCTTGTGTCTTCAGTCAACCCAGCTCAACAACTGGACTGAAATCACATCTTCAATAACAGAAATGTTGCACTGGTGCTTTCCTAGATTAAAAATAAATATGGAAGTTGTCTTTTTAAAAGTGCATGTATTTCTTTAAATATAGCCCCTATATTTTGTATCTGTTGTAGAGTCTCTAACAAACTCGTTTTTAATAAGATAGCAGAACTACTAAATTTGAAACTTTTTTTATTGAGGCTAAGTAGAAAAATTTTGATCAGATTTTTGTGCACTAATTACTCATTCTTGTTAAAGTTCTGAGGCAGATATCAAGTTTAGGGTATGGTTTCTACAAGGAAAAATATTTAAATATGCTATTTTATATGATGTGTTCTGTGCTTTTGTTCTCAATCATATTTTTCTTCAAATTTCAAGACTCTGTTCTGCTTCTGCAAAATGAGTTTTTGAACTTCACAAAAAGGAACAAAAATAAATATTTGTTTCAAATAGATCCACTGTCTTAAAGGAATCTGGTGTGAAATACAAAGTAATTAATTTTGAAAAGAAACTTGCTCTTGAATGTAGATGGAGTCTTTAACTTGACCAAATAATTACTGAACAATTTACAAGTATTTGTAGAGTCTGATCACCAAATAGAGAGAGGAACTGGCATTCAGCTACCTGATTTGAATGTGTTTGAAATATCTAGATAGTTTTTAATTCTGTCCAAGAGGTGCAGGAAGAGTATTGGAATGAAATTAAGAAAAGGAAAAATTGGTTTGATATGATGAAAAATTACACCAGTAAATTCTATTAGATTGTGGAATAATCTCCTAGTTAAAGTAGAAGCCCCATTATTTGAATAATATTACATTTAAATGAATAAAGGGTTTGAGAATGTACTGTAGTAATCAATTGTGCATTGAGAAGGTGTGGATTTATTGATATCCTCAGTTGGAAGATACAATAGAAGTGCAAAGCTTAACTTTTATTTTTCTGATGTATGTATTTTTTAGAAAATTGCTCGTACAGAAGAGCTCATTGTTCAGTGGTAGGATATTGACTGTTATAGTTTTTCTGGTTACAGTGTAAAATACATATGAAATTTCCATATTGCAGTCCTTTGGTTAAAGTCCTTCTTCAACTGACATCATAGCTATTAAACCTGTCACCTCATGATAATGTTCCAGATATGGAATATCTGGTTTTACAGTAGCTAACTATGGCTTTTTGACTTTATCTGTTAAAACGGTTTTTTTCAGTTTGTATGTATTTATTCAAATCCAGGGCATATTTGCTATATTAATCTGGCATTCTTTTCATGGAAAAAAAGTTAAATTTAATAACCAGCACAAATACCCAAAAGTTTTCAACTTTGATCCCGTTTCTTCAGTCGTCAGATATGAATAACTGAAGTAGACACACATCAAGTGTCCGTAAGAGTAAGAATTGAAGGGGACAAGTGTGTATTTTTTAAGATGCTTATGAGAAGTCTCAAGTGTTCTATAACTTAAGTATTATGTAACATTTCCCCCATCCATCAGGTTAAGTACTGTAGCTGCAGAGCATTTTACAGAGATGGAGTTGTGCAGTTCTCTCGTAGGATTGATTCCTTACATTGGATTTAGTAAGGTGATGTGGCATGGCAGAGGTCCATGACTACATTGAATTTATCTAAGATTTCATGAAATATTAATATTGTGTGCCTCATTTGCACTTGTGTGCATGCTGGGGTGGAGGATTTACAAAAGGTAAATGACTAACCACAGACCATGTTTCCAATACTGTAAAGCCTGTTCATGAACTATCCAGATTATATTGAGATAAACATACTACTAACTCTAATAGTTGATTCAAACATTATATACAAATAGTTGATTCAAACATTATATACAAATTTATGAATATTTATTGTTTAGTTTTTCACAAGTTTATGCCTTAATCCTATTTAAATAACTAAGTCCTGTTTACTTTTGTTTCAGAGAGGAACTAACTATTCAAGATGAAGTGGTGAGTTACAGATTAGATTTATGACTTATTACAATGGTGGCTTTATTAAGATCATGATTTTTAGCAAAGGTATGAATTTAAGCTCCCAGGTTCATTTTTTGAACTTGTTGTGAAGGTTTCCTTTGAGGAAGAGGCCTCAGAGGTCATGTATGGAGTGATTGTTTTGTGAAAAGTGTTCACCAAGAGATAATATGGTATTTTTGTCTTATTTTTCTGTATGAGTTTGAGAGTGTAGTGATTGTCTGGTTTCACCTATGTAGTTGTTATTGGGGCATTTATTCCACTAGCTGATGTACACCACATGTTGGGATATTCATGTGTAGGCCCCATATGCCTCCAAGGGATTGAACTGCTGCCCCATTACAGAACCTGATATATTAATGTGGAGAACTAGAAGAATTCTGTCATTGACACCACTATCAACAGTCAGAAGGAAAAGAATCATCTGAATGATTGGACTGAGTGGACGAAACCACAACACTTGTCCATTTCATGATTGCTTTAGGGAAAAAAAAGCAAAACAAACATCACATCCACCACAGTCTCTCCGCTGCCAAGAGGACAGCTATATAGTCCCTGGAACCCAACCACCAGCTAGTGATCAAAAGAGCAGACAAAGGGAGTGCCATCATTGTTCTCAACCATGATGACTATGTCAACAAGGCCAACTGACAACTCTCTGACACCACCTATTATAAAGAACTCAAAGATGACCCCACACCACAATACACTCAGGAATTTAAGAATATCAAATCCTTCCCCAGACAATTCCAAGAGAAACTCTCCAACCTTATCCCCCATGAACCCACCCCAGGGACCCTTTTGCATGCTTCCCACGATACACAAACAAGGGAATCCAGTCAGACATATATCTGGCCATGGCATTCTTACTGAAGGAATATCTGGACACAGAAATAGTCCTAAAACCACTCACCACACAAGGGGCCAGCTTCTTCCAGGACAAAGTCAACTTCCTCCAGAAACTCCACAGCATTAACAGCCTCCCTTGGAACACCATCTTTGCCACAATGGATGTCTCCTCCTTATACACCAGCATCCCTCAGGATGGTTCCCCAATATGCCAGCCTCTTAATGAGCCACCTTGAGGAAGAATTTCTGGACAAATGCACCACAAAGCCCCCCATGATATACCTGAGATATATTAATGATATTTTCATCCTCAGATTTTCACCAAAACTTCAAAAACTACCACCCATCCATTAAACTTTCTCTAGAACACTCCCAAACCAGTATCAACTTCCTGGGACGACATGATCAGCTTCAACAATGAAAACCCTATAGACAACTATATACAACCCTTCCCCCCCCCATCCCCCTGATCACCAGTAACCACTCCAAAGACACCATCTACAGCCAGGCCCTCAGATACCATAGAATATGCACTGAGGAGAGTGTCAGGGATACAAACCTAAACATACTTAAAACTGCCTTCATCAAACAAGGACACCACCACAGAAGTAGATCACATCATGAAAAGGGCCACCAAAATACCCTGAGAAAACCTGTTTCAATACCACACCCCTCTGACCACACCCACCTAGTTGTCACCTACCACCCCACACTAGAACCCAAATAGGGTGTAACTAAACAGTTACAACCCATACCTGATCGGGACCACATCCTGAAAGATATCTTTCCCAAACCCCCTTCTGCCCTTCAAACAACACCCCGATCTCACCAAGCTTATCAAAAGCAAGCTCCCCACAGACCAGGACACCAACTCAAAACAGCACCAGACCCTGTCACATCAGCAGATGTAAAAGCTGCAGACATATCCCCACTGCTATGATAATCCTCCCCCCCCCCCCCGCAACACACCTTTCAAGATCCATGGGTCCTACACATCCCACCCAATATGTGTTGTTCCTTGTCCAGTGCACTAAATGCCCAGTAACAACTATGTGAGGGAAACCAGACAATCAGTACACTCTCAGATGAAGTCACACAGAAATATAAGATACAAACACCATATCACCCCTGGATGAACCATTTTTACAAAATTATCACTCCATATCTGACCTTTCAGTCCTCATCCTGAAAGGAAGTCTGCACAATGAGTTCAAAAGACAAGCCTGGGAGCTTAAATTCATAACTTTGCTAGACACTAAAAATCATGGACTGAATAGAGAGAGACTGGATTTATGGCTTATTACAACAATCTGTATGTAACCCATTAGCCCCCGTTTTTTGTCCTATGACTACAGAGGTGCTAATTGGTCACTTTACCTGGAATGGTCTCTTAGAATATGTGTTAACTATTTATGCTAAACAATCTGTTGCACCTTGCATGTAGTTGTGAGACTGGACTACAGAACTTACGTCAGTATAACTAAGGTCTGGTCTATACTACCCGCCTGAATCGGCGGGTAGAAATCGACTTCTCGGGGATCGATTAATCGCGTCCCGTCGGGACGCGACAATCGATCCCCGAATCGGCGCTCTAACTCCACCAGCGGAGGTGGTAGTAAGCACCGCCGACAAAAAGCCGCAGAAGTCGATTTTGCCGCCGTCCTCACAACGGGGTAAGTCGGCTGCGATACGTCGAATTCAGCTACGCTATTCACGTAGCTGAATTTGCGTATCTTAAATCGACTCCCCGCTGTAGTGTAGATGTACCCTAAGTTGCTCAGGGATGTGGAAAATCCATAGGTAGTTATACTGACCTACTCTCTGGTGTAAACAGCACTGTGTCTCCCGTTGACAACGTCCTCTCGGGAAGGTGGAATACCTACGCCGATAGGAGAAGTCCTCCCGTCGGCGCAGGAGGTGTTCATTATGTCTACACTACAGCTGATGTTGGCATAATTTATGTTGCTCAGGGGTGTGAACAAACCACACCCCCTGTGTGACATAAGTTACATCAACGTAAGTGCTCGTGTGCACAGTGCTATGTTGTGCTATGTATGTGCGGTCAAGCGAGCATCAAGAGCTGCTGCTCTCCTCCCCTCCCCTTATGCAGACCAAGTGGGGAAAGTGACTCTCGCCCCAACAGAAGTTGGCCCAATAAAAGACATTACCTCACCCACCCTGTCTCACTAATATCCACAGAGCAACGTGGTTAAACAGCACTGCACACAACATTTTGAAGCTCAGTGCCAAGCTAACATGAAGTTTCATTCTAACATAGATAGGAAAAAGGAATTGGAATATCTATTTCAATAGAAAAGTGCCAATTCTAAAATTATACAGTATAAAAATGCGTAATGTGACTATATATCTGACTCGGGACTTCACTATTTGATAATAGATGTAATATTAGGCTGCTTTAAAATCTTGGCATTATATTAGTCTTAGCAATGAGAAGCAGCATTTCTCTAAGCTAAACACTATTCTGACCACACATATTAACTCTGTAGTAACAAGTATGTCACGAATACCTGCCAAATTGCCACTGGGTCAGTGCAACCCAGTGGCAGTATTCAGAATAAAAGATTCAGGGGTAGGGGAACCTGTCATGTTACTTGATCTGCTCTGCTTAATATATAGCAGATACTATAAAAAATGTATGAATGTGCAACCAATCTAATGACTCAATTTTTTTGTTAAAATATAAGAGTTTAATAGAACATTGTATGTGCAACATTCCATTATTACATGAAGATTTTTTTTAAATAAATATAAAATCATAAAGGTTTTTAATTTAAAATCTTTACATGGATTAGTAGACGACTTGTTGGGTCTCTCTGAAACTGGCGCTCATGTGAGTGCTCTACTAGCTAAACAGGTATCTAATCTCAAAGTGACTTCAGAAAATATTGAGCTAGGTGTGCAAAATAAATAAATCCTCAATAGTCAATTAATCTTTTTTTTTTTTTTTTTTTTTTTTCAAAAAGTTTAAGTACCCCCAGTGGATCATCTGCGCCCCCTCAGGGCCAGGGTTGCCACTGCAGTGCCCTGCTAACAATTCCTCCCCTCCTCAGGGCTCCCTTACTACATTCACACCAAACTAACAGTCTCACAGGCTCTTCTGAACAGGCTTTTATCCCTTTTTCATTTTCCCAGTACAGCAAGCCAAAAGTGAAAACAATATAGCAATTTCTATGGTGGTCCTGAGTTCTGTCCACAGCCTACTGCCAGGACTTGTGCCTCTGATGGTTTCAGCACCACACTTCACTTCACTTCACCTGACCCAACCCAACACAGCTCAGCCCTGCCCTCTTCACTGCAGCTTCCTGTTGCTCCTGGAATCGAACCACCTGATCCTACCTGTGGCTCTTTTATAATCAACGTTGGCTACCCCTAGGCTCTTCAGCCCTGAAGGAAAAGCCACTGTACAGTACAGTAACTAAATAGGGATCCGATTATCAAGTTCTTAGCACCAGCAGCTCCCGGTGAGAACCATGAAGGTTCACTCTCCCATTGAAAGAAGGGGCGTTGCTATGTGCTGAGCAATTGAACATCAGGCCAAAAACATCTAAAAGGGCTTGATGGATCACACTGAAGAAAGAACAATTATTGGTTTTCCCTAGTGCTACGAGACGAGAAAAAGATAAAACTCATCAACAGGAAAACCTGCAATATGACAATAAAAATCCTTAGCTATGCTGGCAAATAAGCAGGTCCATCTGCCTAGGAAATCGGTATTTATGGGCAGAAAAGTGAATGCCATGCTTCTGTATCCAACAAAATTGAGGGCCTGTTAACATTAATTGTTTTGGAATGTCATACTGGCCACTGATGCCAAATCAATGTGGCATCTTATATCAGTTTTTTTTTTTTTTTTTTTTTTTTTTTTCTTGCAAATCAGAACCCTAGGCCCTTCCGTCCCTATTTATTAACGGAGTGGAGGGAACATTCTCTTTTACAAAGTCAGTCAAAATAAAACTTGCCCAAACAAGTGTCAACTGCTTTTGAGAGAGATGTGAGATGGAGAGATGTGAACATGGGCAGACTGGCAGGAATTTCTCTTGATTGGCTCCATTCTGTTCTCTCTGAGATAACCCAGAGGTTTAGAGTGGGTGACCGTTCCTTTGCCTCAAGTGCTGTCTAGTAGTGAAAGAGTATTGCAGCTCTTCTTGTACAGTGTATATGTGAGGCCACAAAGGAGGCTGCCATAATAAGAAATTTCTTCTGTTTTTGACAGCAACAGTGCAACTGCATTCGTGCTGAAAAATGGGTACTAATTTTTCTCATGTAGACAAAGTCTAAAGGAGCTATTGATGCCATCTGGTTGCAGTATGCCTAATCCATGTTTTGTATATGTATTACACTGCTCCTCTATTACTTCAGAACAGATTAGTATGGTTGCTCAGATTTTTAACTTTCTGGCAGAGTTTGGGGCTTGGAGGAAAACTAGCCAGCTAAAGTTCTATCCATATAAAAACAGAGGTTGATGGTGGATTGGGGAAAATTAGTTGGAAAGAGCGAAGTTGATATCTACACCTTCAACTCAGGGGAAGTTACCTGCTTTTGTTATGAAGGGTTAGTCAAGGTTCCTGTTGCACTGTGGTTGATTCTCAGTGTCCACGTAGTGGTGGTATCCAGGAGTAGCTTTTCTTTTCCATCTTTGTCAAGGAGCCTGATCTTTCCTTAGATACAGATCTTGTTGCTATCGATCTTGCTTTCATCACTTATAGATCAGATTATTATTATTACAGCATACATTGTACATGGGTTGAAGACTGCTCTTTCCTTCATAGTTGAAGACCAAAGTGCCGTAATACACATACTATAGGCTAACTTTAGATGTTTTCTGTCCTCATCCAGAAATTAAGGCTGAGCTCTTGGATTTAAAGGAGTTCAGCCCAGTAACTGGGGTGCCATCAGACTATACACTCACATGCATACAGATGACCTTCTTCCCAGCTAAACATCTGGGATAGAAATACAATTCATGCATCCTGAGAAAAAAATTCACAATCTTTGATTTAAAAATCATAAGCCTCTACTAAATGAGCTAACAGAATCTCTGTTAGTTGTCAGAGCTGAGCGAATAATTTGCAATGAACAATTTATTGGATGAATTTATCCTTTTCATGGAATATCCATGGCAATTTCACAATTTCCTTAAATTTATTTGCAGGTGAATTTAGACACCTTTTGTGATACTTCTCTCCTCCTCCTTTGGAACTTTTAATAATTTGCTGCTCATATTCAGTCCTCAATATTCTGAATTCAAGCTATATTGCTTAATATATGGAGATATACCTATCTCATAGAGCTGAAAGAGACCTAAAAGGTCATCGAGTCCAGCCCCCTGTTTTCACGAGCAGGACCAATACTGATTTTGCCCCAGATCCCTAAGTGGTCTCCTCAAGGATTGAGCTCACAACCCTGAGTTTAGCAAGCCAATGCTCAAACCACTGAGCTATCCCTCCTCATGCTTAGGTATGTTATTTTTTTTCTCTCTTCAGTATGATGAACCTAAGCACTTTGGGCATGAATACTCACATTCTACCTTTTGAAATTCACTTTCTGCAAATAGCCACACACACATCTTCCCATAAACATTTTTGCTGGTAAAACTTGCGTGAATATTTGTGGAAAGCAAATACAAAAGAGGCATAAACATGGCCAAAGCAAATTAATTTGAAAAGTCAAGCAATTCAGATCTAGTTAGTTAACTAGTTACAGTTCACACAATTCTACTTTCCAGTAAGATTTTTATTCCCATTTCAAGCCAGCCACTAGAGGGCAAGCCATTCCCAAACTGAGCACATCTGATTCTGTACAGTAGAGGGCAGAGGTACACATTCATGCAAGCCTAGAATGTAAATCATGCTCACAAGAAATCACACAAATATTAATTTTAAAAAATTCAGGAAATCTTTCTTTTACCAATATACACGCAAATGAATTTCATGTCTGAGTTGGCATTTAAGTTTCACAATAATTTCTCTTTGGCTTAGATTGATTTAGATGATTAGAGTGACTTTTCATCCTTGTAAGGTTCATTTAGCATGTGTTTTCTACTTTACTGTGGATCTACAGTCACCGATCTTTTCCTTTTTTTTTTTTTAATTTGGGAGTAAGGTGACAGGTGGGGTAGGGGAAGGGATTTGCTGAAGACAGCTAAGTACGTTCCCAAAAACTGCATTTTTACATCTTGACAATTTTTAAAAGTTAATTTTCAGTTTCAATCCTATTTTCCGCATTATTTTGTCAGATTATGATAAACGTACAAAATTTACCACCTAGTGGAAAACAAGAGCATTATTGAAAGTGTAACACTTAAGGATCAGGCTCATAAACTCTGGATCCATTAGACATTAATGACAATCCACCTACACTTAACTGCACATTCAACGGTGTACAAAATCTAAATATTTTTGTAATTTTTCCATCTGCCATTCACATTCTTTCAATCATTTTTTTTTAAACTATTTTTTATGGTTTACAAACCAACTTGTTTGAAAATGTTCGTCATTTAACCTATTAACTAGGTATAATCTAATGCAGAGTACTGGGAGAGAGATTTTTCAGAGCTCCAGAA
Source organism: Trachemys scripta elegans (assembly GCF_013100865.1). NCBI lineage: Eukaryota > Metazoa > Chordata > Testudines > Emydidae > Trachemys > Trachemys scripta. The sequence continues at coordinate 107,109,751 of NC_048304.1, read as the reverse complement.
TTTACCTTTCACAGAACTAAATTTCTCATGTCTACTTATATACTCAAGAAGTCTGTTTATAATTAATAAAATATGTGGTCTACTTTTATAGCAGTTCCTTAAAATAAATTATATTATAATAAAGTATAAGGAGATAACTTAAGGAGTAACTTTTTTTAAATGAAGTATTGGTCTTGTCTCTCCTCTAAACAGGTTGATTTATGGCTGTTTGCAGTTTTTGAGAATACAAAACAATTAATTAATGTGTGAAAAGAACAATGAATTAATCCTAGAGAGCCCTGGAGCCTTTAAAGCCCTGAATCATATGTTGAGCTCGTTTAAAACTTGCATAAGAAATTAATGTAGAATAAAGCCTTTTAATTTGAAAAGTGCATCTATAGTAGCTGTTCCTAGGATATCTTCTGGATCATTATTCAGAAAGGTTAAGAAGGACTTTATTTTTTTATATTCAGTATGTATTTTCCAGTTACAGCTCAACATGGTGCATTTCAACTTAGAGAGAGAGATTTTTAAAAGAAATGGGGAGCTTTTTATTCACCTTCCACTTAATTTCCTTGCTGCCATGCCAGTCCCAGCTTAATGAATGTAATTGCTACCTTTGATGAAAATACTATTATCAAGATCACACATTACATTGGAAAACAGTTTTTCTTTAAACACACTACTGCAGTCTCTAATTATGCATGTAACAAGTGGCTCCTGAACAAAAGAGCATGTTGTCTACAATTGCTAGGAATTGGAGCAAGGCAAATTTGAACAAAGGACAGATTAGATTTGCTACATGCTCCACAAAACCCATTCCCCTGATTAATTTCCTGCAAAAACTAAAACAATTCTCTCTTAAAAGAAACTAACCCTCATCTCCTGAATGATCCATATGCCATTTGTGTCAATCTATATGATAATGGCTACAGATTTAAATTATTAACTATTAGATGTAGTAAAATAGGAAAGCTCTTTTTTAAACTTATCTTTTCATATGTAAATAAGTAGTACACGCTCTTAAGGAATAATGAACAAAAAAATCTGACTTTTCTGTAGAAATCAGGAGCCAGAAAGCACCCTGCTATCTGAAAGTCTGAATTGTGCATGCATAATCCAATTATTTTGTCAGTTTATTCTAAAATATATATTCTCCACATAAATATCTGAGTATGATGATCATGCTTCCTAACCTAACGTTCTTCTGACTTCTCAGGAATGACATGTTTTATGACTGCTTTTAGTATGCTCTTATTTTTTCTAAAGAAGAGCATTTCCAAAATTAATTTAATTAAATATTTCAGACAAAAACAATTCCATTAATAGATACTAACCAGTCAAAATCAGAATTTATTCCATGAAACAGACATTGAAAGCCGGTAAAGTCAAGTTTTGGAACCAGCATATATTCAGCAATAAAATACTGAGCGTATTAACTGAATTATTTCATTAAACTATTAAATGTCATGCTTTAAAGCATAATGTTTGTATAACCAGACCACCTAGGAGCTCTACTCATGGACCAGGACCAGGATGAAAGTAACATAGAAGACTTCCTGGTATGGGGGGTCTGGCTCTGGGCACCCGGAAGGGGTGGGGCCTTGGGCAAAAGGGGTGGGGCTGGGAGTCAGTCTCCCCCAACCAGCCTAGCCGAGCTGCCTGACCCACACCGCCCAGAGCTCCGGTGACTATTTAAAAGGGCCCGGGGCTCTGGCCACTGCCGCTGTAGTGGCAGCAGCTGGGAGCCCCGGGCCCTTTTAAATCGCTGGGCCCTGGGTCAGTGGCCCCTTTCACCACCCACCCCCATTGGCGGCCCTGCTGGTAGGGTCCCTACCAGCAGGGCTGCCGATGGAGGGGTGGGCGGCAAAGGGGCAGCAGCGCTTTAACGTTGGCTGCGTACGGGCCAATACCGGCAGCCACTTCTTACCGGTACGCCGTACCAGCCTATTTTCACTCCTGACCAGGACCCTATTGAGCTAGGTACTGTAAAACACAAAACAAAAAAGACAGCCCCGGACCCAAAGAGATTATTTATTTCTATTACTGTAGCACCTCAGCGCCCTAATCATGGGCCATGACCCTATTGTACTAGGTGCTGTACAAACACAGCACAAAAAGACCGTCCCTCCCCCCAAAAGATCTTACAATGTGAATATGACAACAGCCGGATAGACTGATTTTATTTTCCAGTATTTTTCAGGTAACATCATTAGGCAAAAATTGCTTCGTGTCAAGAAGCAAGTTCCATAATGAATCCACTCCTGTGTATCCTTACTCCTGGGTATAGTCCCAGTAATGATCCCTCAGTCAATAAGACTACTCACCTGAGTAAAAACGAGTCTTCTGAGAATTGGTTTGCCAGCCCAGCCTCATACGTTTAAGTCAGTGGATTGACAGGCTGTATATGTTTACCACTGCCCTCTATGGTATAGAATCAGAACTATTCAGCTGTGTGCTGATGAGGCCCCCTTTTACTCGTAACAGCTGAAAGCGATTTTTCTTTGGTTCAAGTGGTAAAGGCTTGTGCTTTTGGAAGATGACAATTTGAATTATGTCCCCGCTGTCACTATACAGTCCTAAGTGGCCATGGCACACAGCATAGTAACATCTGTGAAGTTCTCAAAAAGCCATAGATTTGTTACAAGGCTAAAGAATAAAAAAAAAAAAAACAATGCTGTGAGCTTCTCTTATGTGGTTCAGGAGCTGAGACTCACCCAGCACTGGAACAAGAAGTGTCAACCCTGTGCTCTATAATAAGGCTATTAAAGATATTAGACATTTAAAAATTATACAGAGGCCTCAGATAGCAAAATGCAATTTAATGGGATTGTTTTATACATAATGACATTTAGAAGTTTTTTTTTTTTTTCATGCACTAAGACACGGCAGAGAAACCACCACAAAAGTTGTTAATTTTTCTCTACTCCAACTCATTGCACATAAGCATCCTTCCCTTCTGGTCTCTATGTTTTAGTGCCCCGTTGATGTATGTCAACAATACTCTGTCCTATAATACCTAGTCTAGCTCATCTGTAGCCTTGTACCTGAGAAAAAGCTGATCAATCTCTTACACTAGAAGATCATATTATACAATGTAAATTAGCCAATATAATGGATAAGATGGAGTACAAGAGAAAAGATTCTAAACTTTATCACAGACAATGAACAGTAATAGATTTTCAATTCATAAATCTAGGTTTTTCACAAGAGTTACAATGACAACAGTAGGTGGCTGCAGCAAAAATTTTCTTTTTCACAATCTGTATTACAGCATTTTCTGTAGGCATCTAAATGAAAGGGACATTCACAGCTATTCTCCCTCTATGGGACTGATCCTGCAAGTATTAAGCTCTTCAACCATTCAAGTCACTGGGAGTTAAAGGGCACTTAGTACCTTCCAGGATCAGGTTCTGTATACATGCATGAAAGGTAGGCTTCTAAAGCCTTATCTACCCTGGGGACTTCAGCCACTGGTATAGTTGCCCTAGAGCACACTCCTGATGGGCACAGGGAAAAACACTACAATCTGTGGCTTGCACCAGTGTAATTTACTACTGCTTTAAAATTGCATTGTGACTACATGGAGATTGTAAATATTGGCAACGTTTGGTGGGCGGTTTGAGCAACATTTCTAACTGTCAATTTATTAAGGTGAAGCTCTGCATCTTTAAGAGTAAAGTAATCTTTTTTTCTGCTGCTTCTTTAAGAGGTGGAGGAGACCTTTCCTCTGGGTTTATTGTGTTGCCCACCATTCTAGCCTACCTGTGCCTTATATGGCTCCCTATCACTAGAACACTCCTGCATACGCACCTTTTGTCAGGAAGTCTCGTGTATCCTTCATAATTTCAAGACAGTTCTTTCAAACCTCCAGCTCCTCCTCTGGTATCTAGTTTGCTGGTCAGCTTCCTTTAGTGGACCCGGCTACTGACTTCTGTCTCTTCAGGTTCCTAGAATCCCTTGCTCCAGCTCCCCTTGCAGCCATTTTGCGTCTTCTCGGCTGTACTTTACAGTAGCTTCCTTTAGGTCTCCCATTGTTTTCTTCAGCTCCTTTATCTGTTTCCATTCTTCATCCTCTTTATTCTCTCCTCCCTCCCTGATTGCCCCACTTAATTAGGTTCCTGGCCTCTCCTAATCTATCCTTGGCCATCTCCTAATCTATCCTTGGCCATCTTATAGGTTCCTTCCAGATGTAAGCCATAAGAAAGCCATGAGATCTTTCTTTCACTTGGCACCTTGAGGAAGAAAAATAGAGAAAGAGAGTGTCTCCTGGAACCAACCCTTTTTATAAAGTCTCAGGGCATCCACCCATCTGGCCTTACATTGGCCAGGTGTCTGATCTGGCTCCCCTCTCTGAATAACCTTGTCATATCCCTCAGAGTCATCTGAGATAAGCAGGGGAGCAATGAACAGCCAGAAGTTTCACTGTGCTGTAAATTGGCAGAGTGAATTGTTAGAGAGTAGTATATTAGTGATGTGAAATTGCTGTGCAGAAATGCACTGTATTTGATGGGACAGATAACTAAATGAGCAAAGCAAGAAAAAAAAGATCATGAGCCAAATAGCATTTATCTAGTCAACAAGTTTTGTTATGTTCCTCTGCCCTTTCTGTTGCTGCTTACATAAGCAATTCATTCACAGCGCTGGATTTCAAGCTAATTGTCCATCTTATTCCAAACCATTCTCCTCAATTTAAGCTTTTTATAGTTGAATATTGACCTGCTTCTTCACAACCATCTCTTTGATTAATTCAGAGTACAAGAAAGCCACTGAAGGACCTTCATTATTATGATCAACAAATACTTCAAAATCATTAGAACACCACATTCTTTTTAGCCCTCTACCTGTTGCGAAAGAGTCTGATGGGCTGAAATCAATCACCATATAGTAAACTGGATGTAGGAACAAGCTCCCTCTGAACATCTTGTTCTGAATTACACTACTCAGAAGTTATTTAACATCTTAAGTTTTGAGGTACTGGGAATGGATCTTGTTACATCCAGTTTGAATTTGGCTCAGAATATTCACATCTGGATACTGGAAACCTAGATAACATGGACTGCATAATATAAAATATGTCCTGACTTCCAAACATTTAGGAAGATTTTAACTCCATTATGGTCTATTTCCTTGTTTGGAGAGAGAATGAGTAGAGGGATACTTTATCCTAGTTTTATTTATGTATGCATTTGAATAGAAAGATCGATGGTAAGAGTAGAACACAGATTAAGCATATTTGCTGATCTAATCAGTAACAAGTCTCCCAAAGCTCCAGAAGCCATTTGTGTTCAAACCCTAAGCCAGACTGTTGGACCCTATCTACACTAGGCTTTTTACAAAGACTAGTTCCTCCAAGCCCATGCTCATGTTAAGTAGTAGTCAATGGAGCAATTTATGTGAATACAGTCTTGAGGTTTAGGCTCCATGAATGAAACCCAAATTTGGATTAGGTTTATATACTGTGCCATCTAAACATCAAACAATGGTCTAACTAGTGTAGAAAGGACCAACCTAATTTAATACTCTTTTAGAAAAACATAAAATATTCTAGGTGTCCCATGTGTGAACACTTACAGAGGAGGCTCTGGGTGCATCCTGTGATTTACAACAGTGTTGTATGCCAAAGAGTTTGCACGCTAAAGTCATGAGTCCATACAACACAAATAAAGGGCCAAATCCTACTCATCTTTCTTACTCAGGGGTATTTCTGTATTTCAGTTAATAGACAATTCATGTGGTTAAGGTGAACAGGGTTTGGCTCCAGGTTAACAATTGTAAAGGCAGTCACAAATTGCTGAGCAGCCTATGAAGCAGAACATTTAGTGGAATAGGTGGATTTACAGATAAAGAGTGACAAATACTAATAGAAAACTTCTAAGCATACAAGGTGACATGAGAGGCGGTAATGGAGACACAGAGTTTTGGGTAGGCTGGAGAGGGACAAGTGAGATGCAGCGAATCTTCTTTCTTTTTCTTTTTCTTAACCTCCACCATTTTCCTTGTATGTAGATTCCAGTTGTACTGGTTCCAAGATCCATGAGTTACCTTCAATGCAAGTAGTGCCCTAAGTCTGTAAGCGAGGTGAAATAACGGTACCCAAAATGAGTGTTATTTTTTACACCGTTCCAGAAACACTGCGACATGACTATGACTACAATTTTTATTGTTTAAGTTAATTTCAACACCTTAATGTGGCATTTATTGGTCAAATCTACCAAACAACAATGTATTAAAAGATTTATATTGGTTTTGCATGAACAAGTATTTGTTTTCAGAAATGATGAAGCTGATTAGCATGTGGCAAAAATGATGAATATCAGTGTTTGGCCATATACTAAAATGAAACGTTTTTGCATTGCATATTCTTAATTGTCAAAGTATCTCACAAGTTATAATAGTTTTCTTTATTTTCAACTGAAATTTGCTGACCAGAACAGTTTCACACTGAAGGTTGTGCAGCAGTAGCAGTAGATTGTACTCCCAGAGTTTGTACTGCACAGTCTGTAGATATAAATGTGCATGAATTCCTAATGTAATGATTCTCCATTTGTAAGCTTTTGTACATACAATGTAGATCTAGTCTGGTAGAAGGTTTTAATTAATAATTCTCTGTGCATGCAGTACTAGCCTTTGAAATTTTCTAGAAACTAGTTTTTTAATTCAGTAACTCCTATGCGCAGATTCCAGGGAGATGTGCCCATTCCAAATGGGATTATACCACTTCATGCTGGTGGAAATCTCATCAGTGAAGGAGACGATAATATAGACATCAGCGTAGAGGCCATTGATAGAATACCTTCCATTCAGTGGCTAGAGTGGTATTTCAAGAACAGTCTGCAGATAGTCCAGCATCACAAGAAATATCACTGAAGCGTTGGAAAGAAAAGTCATTTACTCTCCCCAGGCAATCAGAGTCTCTTATGTAGTGTGCAGCATTTGAAAAACTTAGACCATGTCCAGAACCCACTGGCCATGAAAAAATACTTGAGAAAAAAAATTCTTGTCACCTATAAATGAAGGATGTCCAAGATCTCTCCTGGTATCTTTTAAGACTACTACCTCATTATATCCTACCAATACCAAATGATATTGATATTGTTTATACTCAGGTGATTCCATTTTGGACTGGTTTCAACACAAGCTGCCACAAAGAAGAGCACCTACACAGCGGTTGCATATGCACCTATTGTGGATGCCAAACCAGCTGATCTGGCTACGGTCTATAGTACAATGCATAGTATAGTATAGTAAGGAAATGTCAGCGTCTGTAGGACAGCAGCATTCATTTCAGACCATGGATCAGCAGCTGTGTGCTGTTGCTTAGCAAGTGACACAGACTCTCCCAAAGAAACATGGTTACCTGGGTGGCTTTCAAACCCTGTCCTGTTTTCTTGCATGTATTGAGAAATTTTGGGGAGATGCAAAATTGCTAGACCTTCTTGTTGATACTGATGTGTATTCAGTTTCTACTGCAGATCAAATGTTTGCTTGTAAGCAATTCATCCATGCTTTACTTAGCATGACACTAGCATTTGAGGCCCCAAGTACTCTAAAACTTTATTTGTTAAATGGTGTGAGCAGGGAGGAAGTACTCATGTAGTTCCATCATTTGCCTAGCAAATGTTGGCTGACACTTTTAAAAAGATGTTTGAGTCTGAAGACATTGAGTTATTAAAGCTCTTGATGATTCTGCAACTCAGCACATTCTACCACCATTGGAGGAATTTCGGACACAGGAGTATACATGAGATCATTTTCTGCAGATTATGCAGACACTACTTCTAAATGTCCATGCAGCGTGAGGGTGATTGGAAACTTTGCACACTCACACAGTGTGCCATGCTTCCATATTTCTTTACTGTGGACAGGCCCAACTAGGCCAGGTGGATACCAATCTACATTTTTGTCATGTTAAATCTCCCAGAAGTAGTACACCGTGCCTTGGAATTGGAGAAAATTGCTGTGTGTCAGATTCCTAGTTCTTTCAATGGAAGTTGGAGTGACATGGGAACAGAGGAAAACTGTCATCAAAGACTCAAAGGACAGCAGTGGGATTGTAGGACTGACAAGAAAGAAGCCACCTGTTGTCAGGTGGACCCTCACAAGACACGTCCTGAGTGAATATGAAAAGCTATGAGAGAAAGAAGTGGCCTAACAAGAAGTAGTGAAGACAAAGTCCACAAAAAAGTCCTTGCTTCTGCACTGAAGAGGAATGAAGAGTATGTTACAGCTCTGACCAGCCATGTCATCAACAATATGACAAACCCATCTGACTGTGAATCAAGAGTGAATGTATTGCATCACATCTTGAAGTGCTTATCAACATATTCACTGGTTTGCATGTACCATCAGGGATATAAGAGTCTGCACTGAAAACAGCAGATGTAGCTGAAGAATACAAAGAGATATTTGTGAGAGGTGCACTTGATACTGGTGGGGCAGGTAGCTTCTTCAGCCCAGAAATCTAGCATCAAAACACTTGTTGAAATGTCCAAAAGACCAAATTTAAGTCTGGAATGAGAGTGACAATCACAGCAGCTATCAGTCCAGAAATTGTTTTCCGCAGAGCCCTCTCCTTAACAAGATGCATAGTTGATGTTTCAGTGGCAACTGATTCTTAGTCACCCAATAGGACGTGTCCCTATGTCTCTCTTCCATGCATGTGGAACAATGAGAAGAATGATAACGCTGAATTAGGGCATCAGTTGGAAGCTCAAACTGAAAGTATCTGTGAGCTAAGAGCATGAAACAAAGAAACCATTGTGTACATCAGAGATGCCGTGGCTGTCATACAGATGATTGTTGGAAACAAATTCAACCCATTCTAAGAACTGGCTGCTGAGCACTTGAGGCAGATCCTAAGGATTTGACAATGCTAATTCTGTAACCGGATTCTTTGACAGCTATGACAACAGTAATTTTGTGAAAACTGCAGAAAGACAGCACCGGACAGGATCTAAGGTTGGATGCAAGAAATACCAGGTGATTGCCCTGTGCTTCCATGGAAAATGTTTCTAAACATTGGATCCAACAAGCCATCACTTGTAAAATTCCTCTGTGAATATGTGATTCAAAATGCACCTGAGAGTGTAGGAGCACGTCCAACACAAACTCTCTTACTTGTTGGAAGCTTTTCCAATGGTGAAGTAGCAAAGTACGGTATTCAAGAGGAAGCGGACGCCAGGATGTTTCTTCATGCTGTATATGCCAATATGGCATTTGGGTCTCTTGGTATCAAAGGGACGATAGTAATTAGGTCACCTAATGCATCTGTTTTGGTCCTTGCCATTCATTACTGTGGAACACATAGATAACGTGGATTAAACAGGCACCATTACAACAGGATATCTGACAAGCATCATTTCATACCTGTGCTTGCAACTGGCGATACACTCACCCCTGACTTCTGCAACATACTTCCTGCTGTACACACATTGACAGAATGTGACTCTGTGTCATCTCTATTTGGTACTGGGAAAAAAATCTGTGTTTAATGTTGTCAAAACAAAGGGAGCTTACCGCTTCAGAGATCTTGCCCAATTGGGAGAGGTGACAGACAAGTCGCAATTTCTGCAGCTAAGAGGTTGGTAGCTGTGTTGACTGGCCAGAGCAAGAAAGTAAAATGGAGACCCACAGAGACCTGAACTGCTTGAGCCTCAATCTAGCCATCAGAAAAGACAAGTCATTGGCTAAACTCCGACCATATGAGGACAGTTTTGAAGAACATGTCAAAAGAGCATGTTGGCAAACAAAAATTTGGATGTCTTTGTACATAGGTAATCCAGATATTCAATCTTCATAGCAACATGGATGGAAGAATGTGGACTATGAACTCCTTCCTGTATTTTACAAGGGCCCAATGGCATCTGATTTTCTACAAGACCTTATTTGTGCCTTTATGGGTTGCTGCACAATCAACTGTGTCTGTATTCAGAACAATGTTACCTTCACAAAACTGTGTTCATGCCAGAGCAGTGAAGACTCTGGTAACTGTCTCACTCTCGATGGAGATCATAATGATGAACAAGATGATGATAATGATGTTAACTAGAAATTATGTGCATGTGGGTAGAGAGGGTATATTAAGTCGACCAAATTGGTGGTGTCTGTTGCTTGCCTAATACTTTTCAATGCCAAAAAGGAAAAGGGCTATAACAACCATCAGAAAAGCTGGAGAGCAAACAGAATTCTTAGTAGTGTGATGGACTCAGGCCAGTTGGGTACAGCAGTGTAGTAGAAGGCAGCTATACTGGATAAACAGTTTTCTGTTCCCTGACTGACTAGAGTGGGGGCTGCTCCAGGCTAGGGTGGACACATGACTCCAATTAGCCTGCAAAGAGTCAGGTGAGGTCGTTAAGCTAATGTGAACACCTGACTAATTAACCTGAAAAGAGTCAGGTGAGGCCATTAAGCTAATATAAACACCTGACTCTAATTAAGGCCCCTCTGATACTGTAAAAGAGCTGTAAAAAGCAACAAAGAGTCCTGTGGCACCTTATAGACTAACAGACGTTTTGGAGCATAAGCTTTCGTGGGTGAGTACCCACTTTGTCAGACGCATGTGGTGGAAATTTCCAGAGGCAGGTATAAATATGCAGGCCAGAGTCAGTCTGGAGATAACAAGGTCAGTTCAATCAGGGAGGATGAGGCCCTCTTCTAGCAATTGAGGTGTGAAAACTCTCACTGAAGGACTGTCCGGATATGTGGACTCTCTACTCAGACCGTACGCCACCAGTACTCCCAGCTATCTCCGTGACACCACGGATTTCCTGAGAAAACTACAGTGCATTCTAGCCACCATGGATGTGGAGGCTCTCTACACAAACATCCCACACACAGATGGAATACAAGCTGCCAGGAACAGTATCCCTGATGATGCCACAGCACAACTGGTTGCTGAGCTCTGTAACTTTATCCTCACACACAATTATTTCAAATTTGGTGAAAATATATACCTCCAGTGGCACCGCTATGGGCACCCGCATGGCCCCACAATATGCCAACATTTTTATGGCTGACCTGGAACAACGCTTCCTCAGCTCTCGTCCACTCACGCCCCTTCTCTACCTACACTACATTGATGACATCTTCATCATCTGGATCCATGGGAAGGAGACTCTGGAAGAATTCCACCACGATTTCAACAGTTTCCACCGCAACATCAACCTCAGCCTGGACCAATCTACACAGGAGGTCCACTTCCTAGACACCACAGTACGAATAAGTGACGGTCACATTAACACCACCCTATACTGAAAACCCACCGACCGCTATGCCTACCTTCATGCCTCCAGCTTCCATCCTGGACACACCACACGATCCATCGTCTACAGCCAAGCACTGAGGTATAACCGCATTTGCTCCAACCCCTCAGACAGAGACCAACACCTACAAGATCTTCACCAAGCATTCTCAAAACTACAATACCCACATGAGGAAATAAGGAAACGAATCAACAGAGCCAGAGGTGTACCCAGAAGCCTCCTGCTGTAAGACAAGCCCAAGAAAGAAACCAACAGAACTCCACTGGCCATCACCTACAGTCCTCAGCTAAAACCTCTCCAAACGCATCATCAGTGATCTACAACCCGGAGGCAGGCCAGTCCTCGCCCTCAGACAACCCGCCAACCTTAAGCATATTCTCACCAACAACCACACACCGCACCATAGGAACTCTAACTCAGGAACCAATCCATGCAACAAGCCTTGATGCCAACTCTGCCCACATATTTACACCAGCGACACCATTACAGGACCTAACCAGATCAGCCACAACATCACCGGTTCATTCACCTGCACATCCACCAATGTAATATATGCATCATGTGCCAGCAATGCCCCTCTGCTATGTACATCGGCCAAACTGGACAATCCCTACGTAAAAGAATGAATGGACACAAGTCAGATATTAAGAATGGCAATATACAAAAACCTGTAGGAGAACACTTCAACCTCCCTGGACACACAATAGCAGATTTAAAGGTAGCCATCCTGCAGCAAAAAAACTTCAGAACTAGACTCCAAAGAGAAACTGCTGAACTTCAGTTCATTTGCAAATTTGATACCATCAGCTCAGGATTAAACAAAGACTGTGAATGGCTAGCCAACTACAAAAGCAGTTTCTCCTCCCTTGGTGTTCACACTTCAACTGCTAGAAGAGGGCCTCATCCTCCCTGATTGAACTGACCTTGTTATCTCCAGACTGATTCTGGCCTGCATATTTATACCTGCCTCTGGAAATTTCCACCACATGCATCTGACGAAGTGGGTATTCACCCAGGAAAGCTTATGCTCCAATACATCTATTAGTCTATAAGGTGCCACAGGACTCTGTCGCTTTTTACAGATCCAGACTAACACAGCTACCCCTCTGATACTGTAAAAGAGCTCATTCTGGTCAGGCCGGGGGGAAGGAAAAGGGAGCTAGAGGAAAGGAAGTGTGCCTGAAAGGCTGGATAATGAAGATACCCTCAAGCCACTGGAAGGGAGCCCTAAGATAAGGGTGAAGAAGGCGTTAGGAAAGAGAAGCAGGAGAGCTGTGGGGAAGTGGCCCAGGGAAGTGTAGCAGCTCTGGAGGTGAAAGGTTGGCTGCCAACAGCTGCTGCCACTAGGGTCCCTGGGCTGGAACCCAGAGTAGAGGGCGGGCCTCTACAGAAACACCTCCTGGGAGGGGAAGACAGGCCCCTGCCAGGACAGGAGGCTAAACTGTTCTTGAATAGCCCGTAGAGACAACAGAGAGTTCTCTCACCAACCTCCTTGCTGGCTTATGATGAAAAGGGCTCAGTAGACTGTAGCCCTGGCCCTAGAGAGAGAAGGGCTACGTGGAGGGTCGCAGTGAGCCTCTGAGGCTAGCATAAACCGCCTGGAAGCGTGGGACCCATGGAGACAAAGTTGGAGCTCTGCCACTGTAGATATAAATTGATTTACAGTATGGTGTTTCCTATCTTCCCCCAAATCAACATCAAAATGAAACAAACCAACCCAGTGAATTTACAGTACAGAGATTCTTGTGCATTTTTGTTCTACCTCTGTGGACTCTTTCCCAAAAAGGGGCAAAACAGGTTATTTGTTTCTTTTCTTTTTTAAAATGAATTTGTTGTTCCATATATCAAGTATTAGATTTCTCTTCTCCTGTAACATTTAATAAAGCTATCAGAAGGGAGGTGGATTGAAGAGAAGGTCTACCTTTCCACCATCTGTTCTTCCCTGCCAGAGAACTGTCATGATTTGGAGGGCAGTATGTCTGAGCGGCTGGGGAGGTGGTCGGGACAGTTCCAGTGCCTTTCCCTATAGGGAAGGGTACTGGTCTTTAATCAGTTGGTCCTGTCCATACTCTGGCACTGCTCAACACCCTGAGCCCACCCCTGGGTGTCCTGTCCTACCTCCAGAAGAAAATTCTTGCATTCTTTTGGATGGGACTGCACTGGGTCTCTGCTGAGGTCCTGAGTCTCCCTCTGGAGGCAGGTGAACAGGGCCTGCTCTGCCTCCACGATCAGGTCCATGTCTTCCACCTCCAGGCCCTGCAGAGACTCCTTTATAGTGCAAGTAGTCCAGCATGGAGTGCACTGGTGGACACCTTCCTCTGTTCCCTCCAAGGGCTCCAATACAACTGGCAGCTCTTTCATCTCTGAAGGGTTTTCCACAAGACCACTCTGAGCTGCCGGACTTCTACCAGGACCTCTTCAGGCCCGGGAAGCTGGTCTCGGTGACCAGGTCTGTGGTGGCTGCCGAGGGGGAAAACCTCCTCTTGGAGACATCTTGGTGTGCAGGTGGCGGAGTACCCTTTGATGTGCTGGCAAGTAGCACCAGGATCAGAGACTTCCTGGACTATGACTAGAGGGACTGGGTAGACCTCCTGGTGCTCGGCCACTGCATGGGGCTCTCCACACCTCGTATCGCCCAGCATATACTCCAGGAGGTGAAGGTAGCCTTACTGCCCGCCTCTTGGGCTTTCCTTGAGCAAGTCCTGCGGGAAGGTGCCCGCCTGCCCCTCACCTCTGGCTCTCCGGACCTCACATTTGGGCTCCTGCCTCCTGTGTCACCCTGGCCATCCCCTCTGTAACATCTGAGCTGCCGGATTTGCTGCCAGTCCATCTCTGAACAATGGCTAGGAAACAACTGCACACATTCATGCTCCATACCATTCATTTCCTCAACCTCATGTCCCACCACAACAGCATGTGGCAGGACCAACCACCACTAGTGGAGGGTGAGGTGCCCTGTGGGTGGGTCTGTTTCTACCCTGGTCCCCTGGGCCACCGGGGATATTAGCAGGGCCGGCTCCAGGCACCAGCCTGGCAAGCAGGTGCTTGGGGCGGCACGTCCAGGTATTTGGCAGCAATTCGGCGGACGGTCCCTCACTCCCGCTGGGAGCAAAGGACCTCCCGCCGAATTGCCGCCGCAGATCACGATCGTGGCTTTTTTTTTTTTCTTTTGGCTGCTTGGGGCGGCCAAAACCCTGGAGCTGGCCCTGGATATTAGTTGGTGATTCCTTTATGGAGTCATGAGCATGGGCATGTACCCAGTGTAGTTCAGCCCCTCCCTGTCACCTGCCCCTTCTGTGATGTGAGGGAGACCTTGGCACACATCTACCTTGAGTGTGCCAAGTTGCGGTCCTGTTTCTGGCTTCTCCAAAACCTTCTCTTCAGGTTCTGGCTACACTTTTCTCCGCACTTCCTGCTGTATGCACACCCCATCAGTGACCCCCCAAGTCGCAAGATCTCCTCCTCAACATCCTCCTGGTGCTGGCCAAGGTGGCCATCCACCATACCAGGAGGCGGAAGCTGGACTGGGAGGTGCTCTGCAACTGTGGAGCCTTTTTCCAATCTCCCTTAGGTCACATCTCCGGGTGGAGTTCCGCTGGGTCATGTCCACTGGCTCCCTGTACGCCTTGGAGGAGCTGGGTGCTGTCCATTGTTCGCTGCACAGTATCCCGCTCTGGTTCCCTGATTTTGACCCTGTGACTTCACTCTCATCCCTGTTTTGTCATTTGTTGCCCCTCCGAACTCTTTTGATACCTGGGTCCAGTGGTTTCTCCCCTTAGGCGGGCGGGGGGGTGGCATCCCTGGCAATTCAATAGGTGCCAAGACTCACCCCTCCAACAGAGCCTTCACTGACTCAGGCCTGCTGCAGCAGCCTATCCCTGGGCAGGGCCCGGATCAGATGACCTTCCCCCACCCTTCTCCCCCAGCACGGGTGTTTGACTGACTCTCTGTCAGACCTGTCAGTCTGTGCAATAGCACTACTTGACCACAAACCCTCCTGCTGCCTTGCACTGTTACAGACTCCCTAGGCTACCAGCCTGCTCTTGATCTGTTTCTTGTTCCTGCCCCCACCCTTGCCTGAGACGTGTTCCAGGCTTTAGCCTCGTCTCTGCTCTTCCCCACTCCAGCCCTGCACCTGCCTTGTGACCCTCGGTACTGACTCCAACCTGGCTTTGATCTTTAGGCTGCTTCCTGACTTTGACTATAATCCTGATTTGGCATGTCCAAGGATTCTGACCCCACTTCTGACACATGGTCTGTCCCCAGAGCCTGGGTCCAGTGCTGCCCTGGCCTGGTCCTGACCCTACATCTAGCTTCAACCACTGCTGGAGCCACTGGGTCTGACCACCTAGAACCCAGAGTGTGAGACCAAGTCTTTATATAGCAGGTGATAGGCTGGGAGGGGAAGTTCAAGGAATTCTTCCAAGAAAGATCAGTTCATCCAGACTGGGTAGGGAAAGGGTTAGAAGGAAGTGTTTATGCAGTTTAGGTAGGTTCAATCCCCATTCCCTTGTCATGAATTAAGTTCTTAAGCTTGAAAAAGAAGAGGGGGGATCAAATCTTGTGTTCAATATTGAGTCATTTTAGCTTAGTGCAAATACAGAATCATAGAATATTAGGGTTGGAAGAGACCTCAGGAGGTCATCTAGTCTAGTCCTCTGCTCAAAGCAGGACCAGCACCAACTAAATCATCTCAGCCAAGGCTTTGTCAAGCCGGGCCTTAAAAACCTCTAAGAATGGAGATTCTACCATCTCCCTAAGTAACCAATTCCAGTGCTTCACCACCCTCCTAGTGAAATAGTATTTCCTAATATCCAACCTAGACCTCCCACACTTCAACTTGAGACCATTACTTCTTGTTCTGTCATCTGCCACCACTGAGAACAGCCTAGCTCCATCCTCTTTGGATCCCCCCTTCAGGTAGTTGAAGGCTGCTATCAAAGCCCCCCTCACTCTTCTCTTCTGCAGACTAAATAATCCAAGTTCCCTCAGCCTCTCCTCATAAGTCATGTGCCCCAGACCCCTAATCATTTTTGTTGCCCTCCACTGGACTTTCTTCAATTTGTCCACATCCTTTCTGTAGTGGGGGGACCAAAACTGGATGCACTATTCCAGGTGTGGCCTTACCAGTGCTGGTGAGAGGGGAATAATCACTTCCCTCAATCTGCTGGCAATGCTCCTATTAATACAGCCCAATATGCTGTTGGCCTTCTTGGCAACAAGGGCACACTGCTGACTCATATCCAGCTTCTCGTCCACACTAATCCCCAGGTCCTTTTCTGCAGAACTGTTGCTTAGCCAATCGGTTCCCAGCCTGTAGCGGTCCATGGGATTCTTCCTTCCTAAGTGGAGGACTCTGCAATTGTCCTTGTTGAACCTCATCAGATTTCTTTTGGCCCAATCCTCCAATTTGTCTAGGTCACTCTGGACCCTATCCCTACCCTCCAACATACCTACCTCTTCCCACAGTTTAGTGTTATCTGCGAACTTGCTGAGGGTACAATTAATCCCATCATCCAGATCATTGATAAAGATGTTGAACAAAACCAGCCCCAGAACCGACCCCTAGGGCACTCTGCTTGATACCGGCTGCCAACTAAACATTGAGCTGTTGGTCACTACCCGTTGAGCCTGACAATCTAGCCAGCTTTCTATCCACCTTATAGTACATTCATCCCATCCATACTTTTTTAACTTGCTGGCAAGAATACTGTGGGAGACCGTATCAAAAGCTTTGCTAAAGTCAAGATATATCACATCCACTGCTTTCCCCATATCCACAGAGCCAGTTATCTCATCATAGAAGGTAATCAGGTTGGTCAGGCATGACTTGTCCTTGGTGAATCCATGTTGACTGTTCCTGATCACCTTCCTCTCCTCCAAGTGCTTCAAAATGGATTCCTTGAGGACCTGCTCCATGATTTTGCCAGGGACTGAGGTGAGGCTGACCGGTCTGTAGTTCCCTGGGTTCTCCTTCTTCCCTTTTTTAAAGATGGGCACTTTATTTGCCTTTTTCCAGTCGTCAGGGACCTCCCCCGATCACCACAAATTTTCAAAGATAATGGCCAATGGCTCTGTAATCACATCAGCCAACTCCCTCAGCACCCTTGAATGCATTAGATCTGGACTCATGGATTTGTGCACAGCTAGCTTTTCTTAATAGTCCTTAACCTGTTCTTTCACCACTGACGGCTGCTCACCTCCTCCCCATACTGTGTTGCCCAGTGCAGCAGTCTGGGAGCTGACCTTGTCTGTGAAGACCGAGGCAAAAAAAGCAATGAGTACTTCAGCTTTTTCCACATCATCTGTCACTATGTTGCCTCCCCCATTCAGTAAGGGTCCCACACTTTCTCTGACCTCTTGTTGCTAACATACCTGTAGAAACCCATCTTGTTACCCTTCACATCCCTTGCTAGCTGCAACTCCAATTGTGCCTTGGCCTTCCTGATTACACCCCTGCATGCTCAAGCAATATTGTTATACTCCTCCCTAGGCATCTGTCCAAGTTTCCACTTCTTGTAAGCTTCCTTTTTGTGTTTAAGCTCACTGAAGATTTCATTGTTAAGCCAAGCTGATCGCCTGCCATATTTGCTATTCTTTCTGCACTTCAGGATGGTTTGTTCCTGAGCCCTCAATAAGGCTTCTTTAAAATACAGCCAGTTCTCCTGGACTCCTTGCCCCCTCATATTAGCTTCCCAGGGGATCCTGCTCATCAGTTCCCTAGGGGAGTCAAAGTCTGCTTTTCTGAAGTCCAGGGTCCGTATTTTGCTACTCTCCTTTCTTCCTTTTGTGAGGATCCTGAACTCAACCATCTCATGATCACTGCTGCCTAAGGTGCCACACACTTCTACTTCCCCTACCAATTCTTCCCTGTTTGTAAGCAGCAGGTCAAGAAGAAAATAAATAGTTTCTACAAGAGGTTGACCAGCTGTAGCATAGATGCTCCTGTCTGAAGTGTGAAGCTGAGAATGGGCCAGCTCAGTGCACCTTCATGTACTTACATGTATTGATCATTTACTTCACACTCTTCCAAAAAGTAGATGTATGATGCAGAAACGAGGAAAAAGTAGTTCAGGTTTAAACTCTTATCACTAAAGTGAGTCTCCTCTACATTAAAAAACTATCCAGACATCGTAACAAGAATGGGTTCAGTTCTTATACCATAAATTTGTGTGTGTAGAAAAAAGACTTATTGGTGAATTTAGCAGTATTTTTCGTTGAACTGGCAGTTGCTAACCATTACACCAGTATTTATTTGATTCTTAAAGAGCACAAAAGCATGGACTACAAATAAAGAAGATGGAGTAATAGCTTTTGACTGGACCACTAGCTTTAAACTTGAAATGAAGTGTCCAGTTTTGAGTTACTGTGTCCAAATGCCATTTGTACAGTTTGAAAAGTGAGGGCATTTTTCCAGCTTGTCACTGTTAGCTGTAGTTCATTCCAATGAGTGATATCACTGAAGGCGCAGTTGTTCTGCTGTAAGTACTTCACTCATGACTGGAATGTATTAAATGTATTAATCTGTGCCTCAGAGTGTAATTTAGGGAAGCCCTACATTTGACACATTCTTGTACATCCTTATTTTATTGTCCTACCCTGCAGGTAACAATGTCTCAAAAACAAAAAGACTGAATGAAGTTAAAATTACATGTCACAAAATATTATTTGCACTTTTGTTGCTTATTTCATTGTCAGGATTACAGATTTTCAACAACATTGGATTACCTATGTTTATGACTTGATTTACGCCACAAATGGCAAGATAAAATCCAAGGTTTCTAATGATCCAGGAGATTAAATAAAGTCATGAATGGAATGTTGCCATACTCACAGCTACATCTTTAATGACAAAACTCTGTCACAAAAGGCATCTAGGCCAGGCAGAGATAAAAAGTGAGGGTTGAATTATCTCACTAAGTATTTGTCAAAGCTGGTTTAAGTCAGCAGAATAAAAATGTATTTTTCAAGAAAGGTTAGACCTTATGTCAACTGAGTGAACTCATAAAGCATTTATAGCCACCTTGTGACTATTATGTATCATAAATTTGAAACAGATTTAATCTATAAATGTATGATTTTTAGGTTAATATAAATGACTCTCCCCACATTACCTCCCCTGATATTTTTTTCAGCATAACAATCACATATATTTTTGTTGGTGATTAAACAGGAGTATCGTTACCAGGAATAAAGGTAATAAATGTCACTAGCAGACTTGAATTATGAATTACCCATCGGGGGTGAGGGGGAGGAAATCCATTGTACTCCAAAACTGACATAGAAGCCTAATAATTGGTTGTTGCCTAGTGTGAATATGAGCAAGTCTTGTGGACATTAAGATTCTGGATTTCTGGCAGTTAAGAAAGAGCTCTTTTACTTTAAATGATCAGATTGAAAGTACAATATGAGTGATCATGTACTAAAAGCTATTTTGGTTCTCTTTCCTTTGTCATAAATGGAATGAAAATGTATTCAGTTTGTCGAGCGCTTGAGTATCTTTTGTTTATGTTTAATGAGAATTTCAGTGTAACAGCTGTAAACTAAGTTAACATATTTGTCCAAAATTGATAGGGCTGAAGTGAAAAATATTTACAGTAACACATTTGATTTCTTTTCTTTTATTGACCACCGTGTCTTCTCTTGTATACGTTTCAAAATAAATATCATAGCTGTCCACAGATTTTCCTAAAGGGCTGAAGAACCTTTGATATGGAGCAAGGCAATTCATAAATGTAGAAAACTACAACACTCCACCTGCAGGCATCGTTAGCTGGCAATGATGGGAATGATAGAAGTGATGGGAACAGTGACTGAACTCTGACCTTATTGATCGGAGCCACCTCCACCCAGCTGAGTTGCTGCGGCCCAGTCAGCTGAAAAGGAATTTAAAGGGCAGTCATCTTTAGTGTTAAACCCTCCTGTCATTAATAACGTTTTCATCCATGACAGTGATAAACACACAGTACTTGAAGAGAGTTTATTAAGGTCAGTCTATAAATAAAAATTAAAATAAAAAAATGGGTTTACACAGATGAACAGATGGATGAATAAAGTGATTGGTAAAACAATAAATATGAAAATAGACAGATAGATGAAGTATCTGGCAATGATCCTCTAAAAAAGCCCTATGCCTCAAATACTGGCTTCTCTCCCCACCAGAAAAAAATAGATTTAATGAAGCTACTTCAGAACTTATAGGTTTCGTGGATCTATGGCCTGACTAATATTTTGTCACTTAATGCCTATCTTCCAACCTTATAAAAAGGATTGCAGCCATTTTTCTATGTCAGGTATATAACTGAGTGCTACTAAATTTTAAATGTCTTATCTCTCCTTGGATTTAAATACAGATAGCCTTAAACCTCGGAGTTTTTCTTAATGGAAGACGGTATACAATACCTTGACTGGCTTCTTTCATTACCCCAGAAGTGGCTAGGACTTTGTACCTCTAGCAGAATTCAAGCCCACCAGCAAACAGATATACTTTTTAACCTCCAAAATCTAGAGGTCATTAAAAATACCTCTCTCCCCCGCCCCCCCATTAATAAGGGAATGTGGGAAGATCTTTGTCTATATTAAACCAAATTCTAAATTTTCCTTGTGAAGAAAATAGATTATCACACAAATTAAATTACATATTGCATCGTCAGTGGTGATAGCTGGGAAGTGAGTAGAAACAAGTTAAAAGAAAATTGTCAATCTTTAATTTTGTTTCCTAAATTTCGAAATCCTTGTTTCCAGGTTGTCTGTGCCATGCCTGGAGATAAATGGTGATTTTTAGGAAAATTTGTAAGAACGTTAAGGGTAAGTGATTTTCTCAAATTCAAGATCATTGCTTTAGGTCTAATATCTTTAGTAATTTTGTAAAGTGTTGCAGTCAGTTTTCTAAGTCATTACTCAGATTATTGCAAATATTGTCTCATTTATCACACCTTTTTTCCATGATGGCCATGCAATTATTTTTAACCTGTACCGAGAAGGATGTAGATCCTTTGCATTTCTTTGTTTACTTCAAATGATGATTTGGAATAATGAATCTGAAAGTCTGTTCAGTACTCTCACAGTCTGATCATCAAGGTTCTGAGTCCCCTCAACTCCAACTGAAATTAATTGTTTAAGTGAATGGGATTGGAGGTTGCCTGCCAGCTCCCTCACAAAAAGCATTCTGCCCCTTGCATGATCTGGATCTTAGAAAGTAATCCATTCCGAACTACTTTCCTTGTAATAATAAATAGGTGGTTGTGCAATAGGTCTACTCCTGGTTAACCTAAGGTTGAATTTTGAGATAATTCTCCAGGACAGGCAGTGTTGCAGATCCCTATGAATAATCAAGGAAGTTGGTTTGAATGTGTGAACTAATTAAATTACTTAAATTAACCAGTGCTGCAGGGATAATGGCTTTCAGCTAATTGTCATTTAGATCATACTTGGGAGGACTAGATGACAAAGTAGGTTGGAGATAGAAGCCGGAGAGCCTTTAACTATTAGGTCAGTTGTTCGTATCCAGCCCTGGTTAGTATTGACCATAAACTGTTACATCTGATGGCAGTTTTATGCCCATGGTGGTCTGTCAGATCACAAATCCGTTGTTGGTACAAATTCCACCCTTGCAGGCAATCATCATTTTACCATTAGTAGTGGTTCCTTCAGGTCATGGTTGAAGCACATTGGCAGGACAGTGTGGGGAAGCCTGTCTTGCTGGTGGTAAGTACCCTTGCTGTGCATGTTATACAGATTAAAACATTGAAGAAAGACTTGAATCTCCAAAGCTGTCAGTCTTGCACTTTCACACGCACTATATTTGCATAATACATTTTTATTATAAAAAATAGTTAAAGCGTGAACTTTTTTCCTTGACAAACTTTTGAGAGTTGATTGGATCATTGGAGGCAGGATGGAGCAGAACACTTGTCATTTTCTGAATAGTTTTCATATGTTAAGTGTCCAATCTTGCAGCTGCTCATTAGCTAGAACTCCTGTTGAATTTGATAGTAATTCTGTGCTTATACTAGTTGAAAGATCATGGGTTTATTTTTCAGCTACTTATACAAGTTGAGATATAACATTATATAACAAAAATTGCTTTTATTATTGGAGTATATCTAGCAGTGTTAGAATTAAGGTTGTGTGAACATTTCCATTATAAAATCCTCTTTGCATAACCAAAACTCTGCAGATAAACACTCCTTGAAAGTGTGGTTCTACTCTGAAAAATAAGGGTGCCCATCAGAGGCCTGTTTTGTATATGTATTCTTTGTATTTAGAGTCAGATCTTCTGACTTCAGTGACAAAAGTAAGGTTTTAACCACTTTTTATTCCTGTTAGCCCTGCATACCCAACAAAAAGAACTACACTCTCCACCTCCTTGTGCATCAGCAGCAGAATTGTTTGTTACATTCCAGTCAGCTATACCTGAAGACAATGGCTTTGCATAAGTGTTACTTGGGATTAATTTGTATTGGAAGGAAAGAACCCACCTGGACTTCCAGATTCCAGGTTGAGTCTGAGGTCTAGAAATTATGGGAGGGAATTGTTTTAGTTGTAAACTGAGCACATTTCATGTGGACATAACTGATAAACATGGGACTCTACGATGCAACTTTTAGAGCACCTTTCCTGTGTAGAACTACACTTTAAACTGAAATTTGGCATGCAAAGTCTAAGCTGGAAAAGATTCCAACCGCCCCCCAATATAAAGACGGTCAGAGTTTGGAGGCTTGAATTGTAGGAAAATAAGTTAATATGGAAGAAGGGTAGTAACTGTATAGCTGAGGTTTCTGCAACAATTCTATTCAAATAATTATATATTTGTGAAGACTTTGGGATAATCAAGCTATTGGGCTTCTTTAAAATGAAAATGTATATACTTCTTAGGGATTCCCATTGTTTTGCCTATTTTGAAGGTGGATGGAATAGAGTGGTTCCCTTAATTACTTATTGTCACAATAGTATGTAAGAAGGAACCTTAATTGCTCATTTCTAAGCCTGTGTTTAGTGAGTTCTTGGTCATTTTATTCAGTATATTGAATTAAAGAATCAAAATATTAGAGGAAATTGAACAAAACAAAAAGTGATTCATGATTACTTTTGTGAAGACGTATTGAGGTTGATGCACTGTTATCAGTTGGGAGTCATTATTATTTGTTATTGAAGAGTATTCAGGCAACCACTAGTTCACATTTGTGCTAAAGTTCATTGAAATTTTGAGATTCACAAATAATCTGGCCAAGGGACAGAAACAATCCTCTGTGATTTAGGGGATCCAAGACACACCACAAATTGTGACTAGTCAAAGTGAATGGTTCTGTGAACAACCCAGAGGCTGAAATGTGTTCACTAACTATTTGGTGAAAACTTACAAATAACGAATCAGAATCAGCTTGTCCCCTCATCCTGAAGAGAAAAGGATTAAATTCATTAGAATATATTCACAGTAAAGAATTGAATCAGCTCTGTAAAATATACAGCATGGTGCTTATTGAAAAGATTGTTTGAAAACTTAGTCCTGTTGTAATGCAAAAGAACTTTGTTAATACAGAATGCTTTTCCATGCCTAATCCGTCTAGTGCTTAATCTCTTCAACTCCCATTGAGATTTCACTGGACTATTCCTAAGGCTGTGCCTCCACTGGGGAATTTTAGAAAAACATCTCATGGGTGCTAATACTGATTCAATGGAACGGTGGACATTTTTTTCTAAAATTGCCCAGTGAAGAAGAGGCTTGAGTGAGTCAGAATGACTTGCGTCAAGGTTGCAGATTGAGAGCCTTCAGATCGCTTTGCCTTATATTTACCAATGAAAATAATAATCAGGGCATCATATCGCTTGAACATTACCTTTTGCATTTCCTAGCTTGTGTGAATTTGTCTCTCAGCCTCAGTATCCTCTAAGGTCTTGTGTGCATGTGTGCGCCTCACATGCATTCCCGCAACATTTCCCCCCATACCTTTGTTTGTTTTTTGCTTTGGGGGAACAAAAAAATTCAAATGTCAAAAATATTTGCCTGAACAAAAGTGTCATCACTCTGAAATGACCATTGAGAAATGCTGGGATTGTGAGATAAGTAGAAACTTGTAGAGGTTTCCCCCACACCCCTTTTTAAAAAGACACAGTTCCCAAAACAACCCTATGAACTTAATACGTCTCCAATCCTGCACTTCATACTTAGCTCCTTTCCTGCAATGGAAATTGTGACTATAAGGCCCATCAGAAGTGAAATATAATCAATCTTCTCTTTAGGAAAAGCCAGGAGCAAACAACTTAGTCCTCAACAAGGACTTGTTAGAACTGAAGCTATTTAGAGAGTACTCTGAAGTTAAGTTAAGTTTCTAGATGGAATGAAAACATTGTTTATTTGATAATGCAGATATCTGAAATTACTTCACCTCACTTGAAATTTTGTGCCTCTCTGATTTGTGTACGATCTGATAGTACAGATAGACGCATACAAGGAGAAAAAAAATCACTGACACAGCAGAAGGGGAAAATTCACCATCAAGTATTGTGTTTAAATTATTTGAAAATATACTGCATCTATTTAATGTTTAAAGCAAAAGAAAGTGGAAAAGTAACTGAGCATGAGATAGCT
>NC_048304.1:107037417-107079917 GCF_013100865.1 Trachemys scripta elegans | reverse complement strand
GTCCACCATGGATGCACAAATGCACCGAGGAAAGAAGATGTACTATTATAATGTAATATTTATATTACAGGAGTGCCTAATGACCCTGATTGGAATTAGGACTCATTTAACAGATGGAGAAGCTGAGGTGTGGAGAGAGAAAGCAATTTACCAGATGTCAGAGTAACTCAAGGGCAGATGTGAGACTAGTACCCAAATTCTCCCAGTCCCATGCCATAATCACTGCTTCACACCACCACATAGCATCAAAGGAAAATTAAGTTTATGTCAGAAGACAATGCAAGCAAGGAAATTCACTACTAAGGGTGAAACAAGCCATATGCACTTCAATACCACGGCACAGAGGATTCATTAAAAATGCAGTTAAGGGAGTTCCCAGTTATTACTAGGTGTTTGTGTGCAGACATATGTTGCTTTTCACCCTTAACTTTGCATTTCCTCAGTTTTATTGTTTTCCATACATCATAGCAAAATATACTTGCCAAACAGAGAAGGATAACATTTACAGGTGAAAACATTTTGTTTTTCATCTTCTAGAAGACTACAAATATTGTTGGCACAAACACTTTGTATAAAAGTAACAGTTCCTTTCATTTTATTAGCACTAGCTGCAAGATGTTAGGGTTGGTTTTAAAGATTCTGAACCTTATAATTTAGGTGGAGTCACCATTTCCCTTGTAAATTCCTGGTTTTGAGCAGTTTATCAGTTCAACACACAATATGTGTTTTAAGATTAAATTTAATGTACAGGATCTCAGCCCAGGGGCAAGTTTGTTTTAGTACTAAAAAAAAAACTTTACAATAAGGTGTTGGGCATATTTATATTTATATGAATGTGGCTTCCTTGACCATGCGATGCTGTTCCAAGAAGGACAGCTGAGCACAGATGGGGTTGACTTATCAAGGAAGGGGAAGAGTATCTTCTGATACAGACTGGCTAACCTAGTGAGGCAGGCTTTAAACTGTGTTTGACAGAAGCAGGAGACAAATGCCTGCAGGTAAGTCCAGAACATGGAGACCCGGCTGAAGGGTCAGAATCTGAGGGGAACATGGGCAATCATATCAAGGACAAAGGAGAGACGAGGGGCTATAGAGGGGAAATCTAATAAACATCTTAGATGTCTGTATACTAATGCAAGAAATATGGGGAATAACCAGGAAGAACTAGAAATACTGGTGAATAATCACAATTATGACATAAAATTGGCATCACAGAGAGTAGGTGGGATAATCATGACAGGAATATTGGTATAGAACAGTTCAACTTGCTCAGAAAGGACAGGCAGGGGGAAAAAGGGAGGAGGTGTTGCCCTGTATATCAAAGATGTATACGCTTGCACTGAGGTCAAAATAGAAGTGGGAGGCCAACCTGCTGAAAGTCTCTGGGTAAGGATAAAAGGATTAAAAACAACAAGGGTGATGTCATGGGAAGGATCTACTGTAGACCACCTAACTAGGAAGAAGAGGTGAATGAGGTTTAAAAAAAAAACAGCTAACAAAATTATCCAAAACACAGGACTTGATAGTGACAGTGGATTTTAGCTACCTAGACATCTGTTGGGAAACAGGATACAGATTATCCAGAAAGTTCTTGAAGTGCTTTGGAGACAACTTTTTATTACAGAAGATATAAAAAGTGACTGGGGAACAGCTGTTCTAGATTTGATTCAAATAGGGAGGAGCTAGTTAAGAATTGGAAGGAAGATGGCTGCTTGGGTGAAAGTGATCATGAAATGATAGAGGTTATGATTCTAAGGAATGAGGTAGGGGGAAACATCAGAATAAAGACAGTGGACTTCAAGAAGGAAGAATTTAGCAAACTTAGGTGAGTTCCCTTGGGAAGCTGATCTTGGGAAATAAGATTTCTGGAAAGTTGGCAGTTTTTTAGAGAGACATTATTAAGGGCACAAGAGCAAACTATCCCAATACATAGAAAAAATAGAAAGTATGGTAAGAGACTGCCCTGGTTTAAACAGGAGATCTTCAATGACCTAAAACTTGAAAAAGAGTTATACAAAAGTGGAAAATAGGTGAAATTTATGAAGGATGGATATAGAAAAACAACACAAGCATGTAGGGACCACGTTAGAAAGGCCAAGGCACAAAATGAGATTAAACTAGCGAGGGACATAAAGGGTAACAAGAAAACATTTTACAAATACATTAGAAGCAAGAGGAAGACTAAGGACAGAGGAGGCCCATTATTCCATGAAGAGGAAAAGACAATAACAGAAAATGCAGCTGTGGCCAAAGTGTTAAATGCCTTTTTCATTGTAGTTTTCACCAAAAATATTAAAAATGATTAGATGACTAACACAGTGAACATCAGTGTATATGGGGTATGATCTGAGGCTAAAATAGAGAAAGAACAAGTTAAAAATTACTTAGACAAGTTAGATATCTTCAAGTCAACAGGGCCTGACAAAATACATCCTAGAATATTTAAGGAACTGGCTGAAGAGATCTCTGAGCCATTTGCCATTATCTTTGAGAACCCATGGATGTTGGGAGAGATCCCAGAGGACTGGAAAAGAGCAAATATAGTACCTAGCTATAAAAAGGCGAATAAGGACAACCCAGGGAATTGTGGACCAGTCAGCATAACTTTGGTGCCCAAAAAGATAACAGAGCAAATAATCAATTTGTAAGTACCTAGGAGATAATAAGGTGATAAATAACAAACAACATGGCTTTGTCAAGAACAAATCATGTCAAACCAACCTAATATGCTTCCATGACAGGGTAACAAGTCTTCTGAAGGGGGCAAGAGGGGGGATCAGTAGAGGTGGCATATCTTGATTTTAGTAAGGCTTTTGATACTGTCTTCCATGATCTTCTCATAAGCAAGCTTGGGAAATACAGTCTAGGCAAACATAATATAAGATGGATGCACAACTGGTTGAAAAATCATATTCACAGAGTAGTTATCAAGGATTCACAATCAAGATGGATGGGCATATCAAGTGGGGTCCCTCAGAGATCTGTCCTGGGTGCGGTTCTGTTCAATATCTTCATAAATGATTTGGATAATAGGATAGAGAGTACACTTGTAAAGTTTGCAGACAATACCATGCGTGGGAGTGGGGGAAGCATTGCAAGCATGTTGGAGGACAGGATTAGAATTCAAAAGAATCTCGACAAACTGGAGAAATTGTTTGAAATAAATAGGATGAAATTCAATAAGAGTAAATGCTAAGTATTCCACTTAGGAAGGAATACTCAATTGCAAATACAAATTGGGAAATGACTGCCTAGGAAGGAATACTGCAGAAAAAGATCTAGGGGTTATAGTGGATTACAAACTAAAGATGAGTCAACAATGTAATACTGTTGCAAAAAAGTGAACATCATTCTGGGATATATTGGCAGAAGTGGAGTAAGCAAGACCCAAGAAAAAATTATTTCACTCTCCTTATCACAGATAAGGCTTCAGTGGAGTACTATGTCCATTTCTGGGCACCCCACTTCAGAAAAGATGTAGACAGATTGGAGAAAGTCCAGAGGAGAGCAACAAAAATTATTAAAGGTCTAGAAAACATGACTTATGAGGAAAGATTGAAAAAATCAGGTTTGTTTAATCTGGAGAAGAGAAAACCGAGACAGTCTTCAAGTAAATACAAGATTGTTATAAAGAGGAAGGTGATAAATTGTTCTCCTTATCTGCTGAGGATAGGACAAGAAGCAATGTGCTTCAATTGCAGCAAGAGAGATTTAGGTTGGACATTAGGAAAAACTTCCTAACTGTCAGGGTAGTTAAGCTCTGGAACAAATTGCTAGGGAGGGTGTGGAATCTCCATCATTGGTGGTTTTTAAGAGCAGGCTGGACAAACACATATTAGGGATGGTCTAGAAAATACTTAGTCCTGCCTCAGAGCAGACAACTGGACTAGATGATCTATTAAAGGTCCTTGCAGGCTTACATTTCTATGATTCTATGAAATGTTATATTTTCACAGTGCTTTATTATGCACTTCAAACCAAGGGCCTGACTCTGCCACTTTTGCTTATCAATCGAAGGAAATTGATATGGCCTCTATTACCATAAAATCTAAGCGCCTCACAATTTGTATGTGTTTATCTTCACAATGCCTCTCTAAGGTTGGGAAGTTCTGTTATCATTATTTTACAGATGAGGAAGTGAGGCATAGAGAGACTAAAACCGCTTCTGGGTAGACACTACCTTTGCCAATGGGTGGAGTTCTCCACCTCCCTGAGAGATGGTAGCTAAGTAGAAGGAAGAATTCTTCCATTGACATAGCACTGTCTACACTGGGTGTTAGGGCTGCATAGATAGGTCTCTCATGGGTGTGGCTTTAATACTCAGATTTTTCATGGGAGGAAATACCTAGGTAATACCACCCACTTTGGGTCTGATATTGCATATGTCAAAGTCAGTGGGGGTTTTGCCATTGACTTCAATAACAGCAGAATAACAGCCTTAACCCCTGGTCTGAGTCAGGAGTAATTTCCAGAAATAAGATATCGGGCTTGCTTTTCCCATCGAAGTCCGTAGCAAAATTCCATTTACTGAAATAGGAGCAGGATTGGCCCCCCAGTGTGTAATGGCCATTTTTAGTATGCATCTTCAGAATAGCACTGTAGCACAGCCTATGAAGTGTAGTTATGATACCTGCTTGTTCTGTGGGAGTAGTAAGAAACTAGGTTTCTTTAGAGTAGCCAGGAGTAAGTAAGGCTTTGTCTACACTAGCACTTTTATCAGCAAAACTTTTGTCGATCAGGTTTCACTAACCAACGTGCTGGTGTGGACAGTGCTATGCTGGCAGGAGACATAGTTAATGCAGGTCATTGGGGGTGGTTTAATTATGCTGGCAGGAGAGCTCTCTCCTGCTGGCAAAAGCAGCTACACGGAAGACCTTACAGCGGCACAGCTAGCGTTGACATAGCTGAAGTATGGAAGCAGACCATAAGGGAAGTACATAAAAATCTGGGGTCAGCTTCCTTAATGGAACATGATCAAGAGCATTGTTAGGCCTAAAGCTGACCTATCTTGACAGCAGTTTCAGCTGAAATATCTTACCTTATGGATTGACAGCATGGTGTGTTTTTTTGTTTGTTTGTTTGTCTTGGCAATCAGACCTTGCTGGTGGATTATATAGAAAGATATTCCAAGATGGACAGTTTTAAGTACGATTCACTATAATGGTTCAAACCCACAGCCAGAAAGAGCACCATGCCCTTAATCAGAAGTAGCAGCACAGGTTTGGACTAGATGGTCCAGAGATGCATTTGAGTACTTAATGGGTCTTTTCTATCTCTTATTTCTATGTTCATAAGCTGTTGTTCTCCTTGTGACTTCACTAGTTGTCCCTGAAGAAAGGGGAAGCAGCCTGTCTTCAGGCAGTGAGGAAAAAGCCAGGATCTTCTAAAATGGGTACCCAAAGTTAGGCTTTAAATCCACAGGTATCTAAAAAAGTGGCCTGACTTTCAAAAACTCTGAGTAGTCAGCAGATCCCAATAAAGTCAATAGGTGTTGGTATATGGCACTTTTGAAGAGCAGGTCACTTATTTAGGTGCCTAGGTATATAGGCACCCATTTTAAAAAATGTTGGCTAGAAATGTAATGCAGTGGGGGACCAGTACTTCCAGTTTTTTGTGGTACTTTAATTTTAGGTTAATGCCCTTTATGTCTTTTGGGGCACTATACTAACAAAGTACTGCTTAAAGCAGTGCTTATGTGCTAAATAGAAAGGAATGGTATATTTCTTTATATCAGACTGATGTGCACTTTATCTTAACTCTCCCCTACTAACATTATTCAAATATGGCAAATATTCAGAGTCCATGTGGCAGGACATGGCGTGCAGTGGAGCTGCAAACTCTGATGTCTGTACGTATGAGGACACAGATCCTGGCTGTTGGGTTTGAATTGCTATGAACCACAGTCATTTGTGGATGAACTTTGCTCAATTCTGGGAGGGGTAAGAGATGTGCAGTTTGCTTGTGTGCCACTCAAGTGTACTAGATAGAACAACTGACCTACCCGAGAGAGAGAGTGTGTGAGTGTGTAAACAAACAAGTGACAGAGAAAGAACATTGCACACTGTATACTGTCTGTTCTAAAGCATATAAACCCTCGGACTGCTACAGCTAACAAAGATTTTCCTGAAGTGCTAAGAGACCTGTAGAAGAGAGAAAGGAAGCTTGATGCTCTCTGAGGGCAGTTTAAATACCAGTCATGATGTATTCAACCATGGATTTGTTACAAGATGCATTAAAATAAAGCAATATCAAAAAAGAAATTAATGTGGCTGCCTCTATGAAATTAAATGCAGAACATTGCCAAACTCCCCAAAGGTTTCTCATGCTATTGCCCATTCTGTTTATCTATCTCAGGATAGAGTATAAGCTCATGATTGCTCTCGGTTGAGTCTCCTGCAACAGAAGGCCCTGATTTTACCTGGGACGATATGAAAAATTATAAAGAAAGGTCAGGGATTAGGTAAAAGAGTTGAGTTAAGGCAGCATGAAACCATAAGTTATTGTGAAAGATTTATTCTTCTTTGAGTGCTTGCTCATATTGATTCCAATTAGGTGTGCACACGCTGCATGCACGATCGTCGGAAGATTTTTACCCTAGCAACACTCGGTGGGTCGGCTGAGGCACCCCCTGGAGTGGCGCTCTTATGGCACCGGATATATGCCCCTGCCGACCCAGCACCCAGCACCCCCTCTGTTCCTTCTTACCGCCCGTGACGGTCGTTGGAACTGTGGAGCACGGCATAGCTGATCTCCACATCCCTAGCTCTTTACTCGTTGTACTGTAGATAGTTGTTTAGTGTAGTTTTAATAGTTTTGTAGATCGTGTAGATAGTACTTGGAGGAAACGGGGTTTATCCCCTTCCCTCCTCCCCGGTACCAGGGCCCATGCCTAGGTCTCCGGGTTTCAAGCCTTGCTCGGCCTGTCTCAAGCCAATGCCTACGGGAGACCTCCACGACTCCTGCTTGCAGTGCCTGGGGGAATCCCATCAACCAGATAAGTGCCGCATTTGTAAGGCTACTGTGACGGGTTGGATCACAGAAACCCCCTGGGAGCTGCCTCCAGATGTGCAAAGACTACCCCTGCTTCTGTTTTCCCTGCCAGCTCAGGACTCCAGCACCCTGTCTTGCTGAGCCAGACACTCCCGTTTGGCTCCAGACACAGATCCAGGGTCTGAATCTCCTGTCCCAAAGCTGCAAGTTTACCTGAAAACAGCTCGCAGTAATGTGCTTGTCTTTAGCACTCAGATGCCCAACTCCCAATGGGATCTAAACCCAAATAAATCCGTTTCACCCTGCATAAAGCTTATGCAGGGCAAACTCATAAATTGTTCGCCCTCTATAACACTGATAGAGAGATATGCACAGTTGTTTGCTCCCCCAGGTATTAATACATACTCTGAGTAAATTACTAAACAAAAAGTGATTTTATTAAATACAGACAGTAGGATTTAAGTGGTTCAAAGTAGTAACAGACAGAACAAAGTAAGTCACAAGCAAAATAAAATAAAATGCGCAAATCTATGCCTAATCAAACTGAATACAGATAATCTCACCCTCAGAGATGCTTCAGTAAGTTTTTCTCAGACTGGACACCTTCCAGGCCTGGGCACAATTCTTTCCCCTGGTGCAGCTCTTGTTGCAGCTCAGGTGGTAGCTAGGGGATTCTTCATGATGGCTCCTCTCTCTCTCTGTTCTCTTCCCCCCTTTATATATCTTTTGCATAAGGCGGGAACTCTTTGTCTCTCTGGGTTTCCACCCCCCCCTCACTGGAAAAGCACCAGGTTAAAGATGGATTCCAGTTCAGGTGACATGATCACATGTCACTGCAAGACTTTCATTACTCACTTGCCAGCACACACATATACAGAAAGACTCACAGGTAAATACAGCCATCTGCAGACAATGGGAGTCATCAAGATTCCAAACCATCATTAATGGTCCACACTTTACACAATTACAATAGGCCCTCAGAGTTACATTTTATATTTCTAGTTTTGGATACAAGAGTGGTACATTTATACAAATCAGATGATCATACTCAGTAGATTATAAGCTTTGTAATGATACCTTACAAGAGACCTTTTGCATGAAGCATATCCCAGTTACGTTACATTCACTTATTACCGTATTTTCTCTAAAACCATCTCAGTTACATTATATTGACTTATTATCAAGTTTTTATAAAACCATATAGACTGCACAACGTCACAGTACTTGGAGGAAACGGGGTTTATCCCCTTCCCTCCTCCCCGGTACCAGGGCCCATGCCTAGGTCTCCGGGTTTCAAGCCTTGCTCGGCCTGTCTCAAGCGAATGCCTACGGGAGACCTCCACGACTCCTGCTTGCAGTGCCTGGGGGAATCCCATCAACCAGATAAGTGCCGCATTTGTAAGGCTTTCAAGCCTCGGACAAAAAAGGAGCGGGACTTTTGGTTAAAACAGCTCCTAATGGAAGCGGCACTTAGCCCGGTGCCCTCGGCACTGCATGCAGACCAGGCGCTGTCGGTCCGAAGTGCGCCTCAGGCACTGGAACGACCCGGCACCAGCGAAGACTCTAGGCACCGGACGTCTCCAGCACCAGTACAGATGTGACATCATTTGCTGTCTCCACGGCCCAAGAAGCAGCACAAACCACCTGCTGCACCTGTGCAGTTGCAGGTGCCGCCTGTACCCCCACTGGAGCAACGGCCCGTGCTGGACCGCCCTGCGAAGGCTCCAACTCCAGCACCATCAATTCCAGCGCCGCAAGCGCCATTGAGTCTGGTGCACACAAGCTCCCTGGTGCGCACCGTGGTTGAGCTTGGCCTGCCATCCATTCTGGAGACCTCCACCGCTCGTGACCTGATCGCGCTGACTGAGCCTGGACCGTCTCACCCTCCGGCACCGCCGGTGCGGACTGTTCCATCCATAGGGAAGCCAGCCTTCATACGACCTCCATCGCAGAGCGAGACAGCTCGGCACCGATCTCAGTCCCGGTCCAGGTCGTGGTCCTGATCCCGTCGATAGTCCCGGTCTCTGCACCACTCGCAGTCCTGGCACCGATCCCCATCTCGGTGCCGGTCGTACTCGTGGTGCCGCTCTGCCTCACAAAGCTCTCCCTCCCGGTATGATCGGTACCGATCCAGCTCCAGGCACCGGTCCCGGCACCGATCGTCTCGCAGCCGATCCCGGCACCACCCCCGGGCCATAGGTCCTTGTCAAGATCTAGATCGGCCTCCCGGCACTGTTATGACCGTCGGTCCCGATCCCGATCGTGGTACTGCTCGAGGCCGTGGCACCTGTCTCCAGCTCCTAGGTGCGGAACGACAGAGCGGGATGGTGCAACGCAGCATGTGCATTCGGCACCGCCTTGGCCTTCACGACCAAATTCGACGTCGTCCCAAGCGGGGAGTGGCTACCACGTCCAGGGCCAAGACGTGGATGGTGTTAGCCAGGGGCAAGAGGAAGGACAGGATCCTGACTGGGGACCCCCACAATGGTCCTTCTGGACTCCTTGGGCATACCACCAAGCCCAAGGTGTCCCCTCAGGCACTTCTCACTCTGCCTATTCGGCGCCTCGGGTGCCTGAGGCCACTGTGAGCCGCCCCCCCCCCCCGCCGATAGCCTTGGAGGCAACTGCCCTGCCATCAGATCAGGCCCATGCCCCTAGCGTGGTGGACCTAGGGCAACTGGACCCTCCTCAACCAGACCTTCCCCAGGATCCGCTAGTCCTGGGGGTGTCCTCCTCATCCTCGCCTGACGAGGCCGTGGCAGGCACGTCCTCCTCTGGCCCACCGCCTATAGATCTTTGTGCACACCAGGAATTGCTACGTAGGGTGGCACAGAACATGAACCTGGTGGTGGACATATCGGCCAATGCCCCCACACGTGTAGCCTTACCTTTCATTCGGACCATCCAGGCTAATGCCAATACGATCTGGCAGTTCCCAGCGTCTATTTCTCCCACGGCCAGAGGGGTGGAGAGGAAATACATGGTGCCCTCTAAGGACTATGAATATTTGTATGTTCACCCCCCAACCTTGCTCCCTCGTTGTACAGTCTGTGAACGAGAGGGAGAGACATGGCCAGCAAGCACCTGCCCCTAAGTCTAAGGACGCTAGACACCTGGATTTATTCAGGTGCAAGATTTATTCAACGGGTGGACTACAGCTCAGGGTACCTAACCAGCAGGCCCACCTGAGCCGTTATAATTATAACACCTGGAACTCGATGGGAAAGTTCAAGGAGTTGGTTCCCCAGGAGTCCAGGGAGGAGTTTGGGGGCCTTGCTAGAGGAAGGCAAGAAAGTGGCGAGGACATCCCTGCAGGCGTCTTTAGACGCGGCCGACTCGGCAGCTAGGACTCTAGCCTCAGGCATGGCTATGCACCGCATTTCATGGCTACAAGTGTCCGGTCTTCCACCGGAGCTGCAGCAGACTATTCAAGACCTGCCCTTTGATGGCCAGGGGCTATTCTCAGACAAAACTGATCCCAGACTTCAGAGTCTGAAGGACAACCGGGCCATCATGCGCTCATTGAGCATGCATACCCTGGTGACGCAATGTAGGCCCTTCTGGACCCAACTGCAGTGCACCTACCCTAACCCTCGACCGCGGCAAGACTTCGCTAGAAGGCGTGGACATGGTAATAGGAGGAGACAATCTGGTCCTCAATCAGGCCAGAATCAGGGCCCCCCAAAACCATCGGCGGGGCCCAAGCAAAACTTTTGAAGGTTTTGCCCGAGGACGGAGCACCAGTCTCCTTGCAGGATCCTTTCCCACCTTTCTTCAACCGCCTGTTCTATTTCCTCCCTGCGTGGTCCCCCATAACGTCAGATCACTGGGTCCTACGCATGGTGGAAACTGGATACCATCTTCAGTTTGTTTTGCCCCCCCCTTCCCACCCTCCCTCCCCGTCCCTCTTCAGGGACCCCTCTCATAAGCAACTCCTCTTACAGGAGGTACAGGTGCTCCTGTCTATCGGAGCGGTGGAAGAGGTCCCAAAGGATTTGAGGGGCAGGGGTTTTTACTCCCGTTACTTCCTAATCCCCAAGGCAAAGCGGGGACTACGGCTCATCCTGGACCTGCGCGGACTCAACAAATTCATGGTAAAGTTGAAGTTCCGCATGGTTTCCCTGGGGACCATTATCCCTTCCCTGGAGCCTGGAGACTGGTACGCCGCCCTCAACATGAAGGACACGTACTTCCACATAGCAATTTACCCGCCGCACAGGCGATTCCTTCGCTTTGTGGTCAACCAGCAGCATTTCCAATTTACCGTCCTTCCCTTTGGCCTGTCCACAGCACCAAGGGTCTTCACAAAGTGAATGGCTGTCGTAGTGGCCTCGCTCCGCCGACATCAGATCCAAGTGTTCCCGTACCTCGACGACTGGCTCGTTCGGGGTCGTTCCGAGCTACAGGTGCAGTCTCCTGTTCGGTTCATCATGAGCTTGTTCAGGCAACTGGGCCTGCTGCTCAACACCGAAAAGTCCACTTTGGAGCCAGCCCAAAGAATAGACTTCATTGGGGCGATCCTGGACTCGAATCTTGAGAGGGCGTGCCTACCGCAGGCCCGCTTCCAGTCCATGACCACCATTATTCACGGCCTCCAAAACGTCCCGACCTCGACAGCATGCACGTATCTCGGTCTTCTGGGCCACATGGCCTCGTGCACCTTCGTGACAAATACATGCCAGACTACGCCTCTGTCCACTTCAGACCTGGCTATCGTCAATGTACTGTCCAGGCCAAGAGAGTTTGGACACAGTACTCATGGTGCCGACTGAGGTCTTATCCTCTCTGGGTTGGTGGCTAAACCCCAGCTTTGTTTGTTTGCATTCCATGCCCCACAGCCCTCTCTAGTCCTGACCACGGATGCATCATAACTGGGCTGGGGCGCTCACCTGATGGACCTTCGCACACAAGGTCTTTGGTCTGCACAAGAAATAACCCTGCACATCAATGTAAGGGAATTGAGAGCAGTACGCCTGGCATGTCAGGTATTCCGCGAACACCTTCAGGGCCACTGTGTCACAGTCTTCACAGACAACATAACGGCCATGTTTTACATCAACAAGCAAGGCGGAGCGCGGTCATCCCTCCTCTGTCAGGAAGCCATACACCTCTGGGAATTTTGCATAGCCCACTCAATCGACCTGGTGGCGTCGTTTCTCCCAGGAGTCCAGAACACCTTGGCAGATAGCCTCAGCTGGTCCTTCCTGGCTCATGAGTGGTCAATATGTCCGGATGTTATCCATTCTGTTTTCCAGAAGTGGGGATTTCCCCACATAGACCTTTTCGCCTCTCGCGAGAATCGGAAGTGCCAGGTGTTCTGCTCTCTCCAGGGACACTCCCCGGGCTCCCTGTCAGATGCCTTCCTGATACCATGGAAAGACCACCTGCTCTATGCCTTCCCTCCATTTCCATTGGTCCACAAGGTCCTTCTCAAGTTACGCAGAGACAAGGCCCGCTTAATCTTGATCACTCTGGCGTGGCCCAGACAGCATTGGTACTCCACACTCCTCGATCTGTCGGTGACCATACCAATTCCTCTACCATTGTGGCCAGATCTGATCACTCAGGAACATGGCAGGTTATGTCATCCGGACCTGCAGTCCCTCCATCTCACAGCATGGATGCTGCATGGCTAACTCAATCTGAGCTGCATTGCTCCAGTTCAGTGCAGCAAGTACTCTTGGGTAGCAGAAAGCCCTCCACTAGGTCCACATACCTGGCCAAATGGAAGCGCTTCTCCTGCTGGTGTGCCCTGAGCAATACTGTCCCTCTGGAGGTGCCAGTACCTACCATCCTAGAGTATCTCTGGTCCCTGAAACAGTAAGGCCTAGCTGTCTCATCCATCAGAGTACACCTAGCAGCGATTTCAGCCTTCCACCCTGGCGAAAACGGGCGCTCGGTTTTCTCCAATCCCATGGTCAGCAGGTTCCTCAAAGGTTTGGAACGTCTGTACTCACAAATTCGTCATCTGGCGCCTACGTAGGACCTCAATCTGGTCCTATCTAGACTCATGGGTGCCCCTTTCAAGCCGATGGCCACCTACTTGCTTCTGTACCTTTCCTGGAAAACAGCTTTCCTCATCGCTATCACATCGGCGAGACAAGTGTTGGAACTTCGGGCCCTCACATCGGACCCACCGTATATGGTGTTCCATAAGGACAAGGTACAGCTGTGACCACACCCTGCCTTCCTCCCTAAGGTGGATTCTGCCTTCCATGTCAACCAAGACATCTTCCTCCCAGTCTTCTTTCCGAAGCCACACACTTTGTGATGAGAGCAACAGCTACATTCCCTAGACGTTCGTAGGGCTCTCGCCTTTTACATCGAACGAACAAAACCTTTTAGGAAGACGTCCCAGCTGTTTGTAGTGGTGGCAGACCAGATGAAGGGCCTCCCGGTCTCCTCATGGCGAATCTCATCTTGGATTACATCATGCATTCGTGCGTGCTGTGACTTGGCTGGTGTCCCAACTACCTGCCTCACTGCCCATTCTACTGGGGCTCAAGCTTCGTCCTCCACCTTTCCAGCTCATGTACCCATACAGGAGATCTGTAGGACAGCAACTTGGTCATCAGTGCATACCTTCGCTTCCCACTATGCCATAGTGCAGCAGTCCAGGGATGATGCGGCATTTGGTTCAGTGGTCCTTCACTCTGCGACATCTCACTCCGACCCCACCGCCTAGGTAGGGCTTGGGAGTCACCTAATTGGAATCGATATGAGCAAGCACTCGAAGAAGAAAAGATGGTTACTCACCTTTGTAACTGTTGTTCTTTGAGATGTGTTGCTCATATCCATTCCAAACCCGCCCTCCTTCCCTGCTGTTGGAGTAGCTGGCAAGAAGGAACTGAGGGGGCGCTGGGTCGGCAGGGGCATATATCTGGCGCCATAAGGGCGCCACTCCAGGGGGCGCCTCAGCCAACCCACCGAGTGTTGCTAGGGTAAAAATCTTCCAACAATCGTGCACTCAGCGCGCGCACACCTAATTGGAATGGATATGAGCAACACATCTCGAAGAACAACAGTTACAAAGGTGAGTAACTGTCTTTTTTGCTAGATTTATACCAGCTTTTTAGGCCAGATTCCAGGTCACACAGCTACAATTCACAGTGGCAAACACTGCAGCTGGCTGTTCATTTCATCCTGGATAGGATCTTTACGACAATGTCACCGTTGTCCAATCGAGTGGTGTTTCTTATTTGCCAACAATGCTGATAATGATTAAATGGAGTTTCTCAGCACAGATAGGAGAGTTATTAGTGACCCTCGATTCTTGCTATTGTATTGAAAGCAGAGGTTACAAGCTTTCATGAGCTGAGTGGTTTTAACAGAGAAGGCTCTAATAGAATAAGTGGGTGAAAAAATACACATAAATCTGTAAAAAAACAAAACACTTAGAATTACAGCCAAAATTTCAGGAATTACAAATATGTAGCAAATAGGCCTAACTCAACCTCGGCTATGCAGCAAAGATGAGTCAGGAATACTTGTATTTCCTGGCACAGAAATACAACTGCTGCAGGCGAGGATTGCACAGAATATACATAGTGGCTCACTTGGGGGGATGGAATGCCGCCTTGGACTATTCCCCTCTGGGGATTTAGAGACTGACCCAAAGTTCATTGAAATCAATGGGAATCTTTCCATTGATTTCAGTGGGTTTTAGGCCCTTTATGCGGGGGGTTGACCCCTAGCTGGCTGTACTTTCTGGTGCATTCCTGAGTACTATGGAAAAAACCTGCCTGGCTGCTTGCATGCCCTTTTCCCATATGAACATGCATGCACAGCAGGGACTAGGATTTAGCCCAAAATAAGGTCATGTACTTTGTCTATGCAGATCATGTTTCATTTTTGCATAATACTCCAGTCATGTTATTAGTTATTATATGTACATAAAGTCATCACCTTTAAAAAAAATTGCACTAATTGTTATGCTCTATGAAATCTAGGAGCATAAAACCTCAGCACAAAAATTGTCGTATTTTGCTAACTGCTTTAACCTAAAACTCCAACAGAAAGAAATTGTTCCCATGACTCATATTTTTCATCATTTGGTCATTAAATAGTGATGGATATAAACCTATAAAGTACCTAAACTGAACCTTTTAACAATCCATGAGCAATACTATCATTTCTTTAATAGAACTCGCTGACCGTGCCTTTCTTCGATGCCATTTGTCATTTTCAGCATGCAATAATCAATAACTTGGCTTCGAAATAAATAATATAACAGTCACAATATATTATCTTTCAGGCTGGCCTTATACTAACCATGAAATAGGACTTGGGAAGATACAAACTTTAGGTAAATGTTAAAAATGGAATAACACTGAGAACAGGAACTAAATGAACTAGAAACTTCATAGCTTCCCTACTCAATTCATTTATAATTCTCTTCCATTTAGAAAAAAACAAAAACTAGTTTCTAAACAAAACAAAAAAATCTTGACTCGTCTGACTTCAAGTGCAGGGCTACCACTGTGTCTGTAAGTCATTCAATTGTGCCAACCCACTGGAGGGGTTTCAGCAAAGTGAATCATCTTCCTGACCCCAATTCAGCAAGGCTTTTAAGCACAATCCATTGTTATTCAGCAAAGCAATTAAACATGCTTCATTTTAAACATATGCTTATTTAAGAATATGCTTAAATTAAACATATGCTTAAGTGTTGGAGCCAAAGTTAGAAACCTATTTAGGTGCCTAACGGTGCAGTAGGCACCTAGTAGGATAAGCAGGTTAGCCACCCAACTCCCAAATCAATAGGAGTTAGTTACCTACTAACTTAGGTGCTTTTGAAAATCCCTTAGTTGCCTATCTGCATCTTTAGGTGCCTAACTACTTTTCTAAATCTGGCCCTTCACGGCTGAATCTGAGTCCCAGAGCGCTGCAATACACAGGGCACAGCTACAGAAGAAATGGCAACCTTCATTCTGTGTTTCCTTGTTTGGGTGGGCTTTGGTCAAATCCCTAAATGGTGTGCACCTATTGGCCTTTATTTATGCTAATTAGATATGGTCCAGAGCCAGAACATCCAACCTGAAATCTGGTTCTGGGGGCAGGTGCAACACAGGAAAAAGCCAGCTTTCTGGATCTGTTTTGGGTGCCACAGAACTTTCAAGAGAACAGGTGATCTTATGAGTTTTCCATCATTCTAGCTGGCGTAATTTAGGGATGAAAATCTCAGAAGAATAATTTGCCCAAGTTTAATACCATCAACTCCAACTACACGTTAATGCTGGCTTACCCTTGGATAGGAACTTTGAACCCCAATCTAAACCTAATGCAGATCCAAGCAGCACAAAGGTCTTCACTAATAGACACACACAAATAAATAAATAAATACACTAGAAATTGTTTGGCATATTTGCAGCCATTATGTAGCTGTGTTGTTATCAGTGTTGTATTCGATAATGACCCACTGTTACACCTGCTAGACTTGTGCATAGTAAATATACTATGTGCCTGATTCTGTGCTACCAGTGTATACATCAGGAGTAACTTCATTGGAGTAAATGAAGTTACACCAGTAGAAACCAGGCCTAAAATACTGCTGTGGTGTACTTCCCATTCACATCCAGTCTTGACTGTTACATCTGATACAATGTTACTGATGTATCCTGTATATATTCACTATATATCCTATAAAATGAATATATCTGTACTTGTACTGAATCCAATTGATACCAGTGAGATGATGTATGCCTATCACACAGTTCATAGTATAGAATATTGATGTATGAATGTATTGTGTGAAGGTGTCATTTGTTTGCCATTGAGAAAGGGAAAACATAGCAGGTACTTACCATTTAAAAGAGAAGAAGCTGCAGCCAGCAGGTTCCACTTGAGGAGTCCTCACTTTGAAGTTGCAGCCTCTTGGCTCTGCCAACTTTAAAGGGCGAGCCCTCAGAAAGACATGCTGAGGAAAAAAGTTTCTGTAGGAAGGCAACCCTACATCAGGAAGAGTTAGTAGGGAGCCGGTAATTATCACGCTTGGTGGTCTGGAGAAAGGGATTCTGTCTATCACCACTGTGACTTATAACTTAAAAATTTGTTGGTAGTAAGAGAATTTTAGGAAGTGGAACTGCATGATTCTTTAGTAGAAACATCTCAAAAACCAAAAAGGCCTTAATCCTTAGCAAAGATAAAGGGCTACGTTCTTGCTTTTGCACTTGGAGAGATGTGCAGCTCGAAAGTCAGCTAGAATTCCTCCTGCCGCAGCAGCAGCTTCACCACATATGCAAGGGTTGGAGCAAGTGCTCCTCCTTCAATGCCTAGACAGCTTTGCTGGCAGGTGAGGAGAGATGGGGCAATGGCCCTTCCCTCATTCTGGCCCCTATTGTGGAACAGCTGTTAGCAGCAGTAGCACTAGTATTAAGCTGTGTCTGCACTTCCCAGTGCAGCTGTAGCCAGCCTGTGCATTGAGGTGCATGGTGGGGCCATTTTATACCCTTCTGTGCCCTTGTGTACCTGAGTAAAGCCAGCCATAACTTGGGCCAAATGGCTCAAAATTATATAGGTTTAAATCAAACACTTAGGGTTTGATGATTTTCTTATCAAGTAAATAGCCATGTTTACAATCACTAACAGACTACTAACTCAGTGGGAGCAGATACACGCTTCAGTAACTTCTAGATATATAGTGGTCATTATTCACGACTATTTTTTCTGGCTGTCATTTATATGTGTTCTTCCTCTTCCCACACTAACCAATAGTATTTAAGTATGCAAATGAATTGAGGAATAGGTCAAAGATGAAGGAAGGAGAAACTAGATTTAGATCACTTCTAATGTTATGATTTCACCACTCGCCAATGCGCTCTTCAGAGGATAGCAGCTATTGAACAGAGCAGGGATAGGGGGTTGAATAAATATGAAAGGTAAAATTCTGAATTTCTTACTCAAGCAACTTTCAGACTGAAGTCCATGGGAATTTTTTCCTGATTAAGAATTGCAGGATGGGTTCAGACTTGGTTGTTCTTCCAACCTTCCATCTATGTTTACAGATATCCTGGGGGGTGAATTAGTGTTCCAGATTAGGGCCAGTTCGTGCTCCTATTGAAATCACTGCTAAAACTTCCATTGACTAGTACAGGACCAGACATCTTGAAAGATGCCTTCAGGGTTCTTTCTTTGATTTTCCAGGGTGAAAATCCTTCCAGGATCCAGGCTGATGTTGGAAGCAACACCATTGCTTGTTGGTACACAAAAATGACCCTGATCCTATTACAGGCCAACACCATGTGGACAGTGGAGACCTTACCCTAATTAGTCCCTAGATTTATTTAGTTAGTTATTCAGCTTTATAAAGAAAAAAATAGAAGTTCCCATACCAAGCACACTTATAATTTGGAAAAATAAAAAACAACATTAAGCTACTTAAATCCTCTGCTGCAATCATAATCAATAGGACCCCAAAATGTGTCATTCAAAATGTGATGCTCTGTCCAAACCTCATCCCATCCTGTCATGAAATGCTTGAGAAAAAAGATGTTTTTGCAATATGAAGTGCTATAGCCCATTTTCCCAACTCGTGACATTGTATGGGAGGTCAGTTTTAACTTGAGCAGTTGGAAACTATTGACATTTTTCAAGATTTGGGACACGAGCTACATCCCTGGATCTGTTCCTCTGAATTTGGCTGAAGTTCAATGCTAGATGCAGATGCAAATGTTGTGGGGGAAGTGACCCCTTCTCCTTAATTTAGGGTAATTAAGATCTGGATCCGAACTATGCTGCTCAGAGCTATCTCTACCACTAGACTGCAGAGAGAAAAAGCCCTTTATAATTTATGCTGCTTTATGGTGGGAAAACTCGTTGCTAATGTAACGTTTAACAAAGATACCCATAGATGAGACAGCATCGTCCAGTGCAGAGGTTCTCAAACTGTGGTCTGTGGACCACCAGTGGTCCGTGAGCTCCATTCAGATGGTCCGCAGATAGTTCCCTCTAAGGAACTCTCATGCTTGGGTGGCCACACATGAGAGAATGAAGGGCCCCCCACCTAATTAGTGGAGCCGTGCAGGCATGGTGCCTGGACCCTAGACAAGATGCACATGTAAGGTGAGGTGGTGGCCTTGGGGGGGGAAGGGGATAGGTGGGAGGGGCAGTGGGGTTAGGAGAGGGGGTGGGAGGAATTTGGGACATGCAGGGCTACGGTGACCAGAGAAAGAGGCAACTTTCCCCAGCTCCAGGGCTGTGGCTGCCAGGAAGAGACGGCCCTCCTTCCCAGCCCCAGCTTTATGACTGCTGCAGCGGGGAAGAGAGGGCACATCCATTGCATTAGAAAGGTAAGACTACTGATATTAAAATATGAGTTGTGTGCTTTTATTTGTAGAACAAAAAAACAATTATTATTACGGGTTTTTTTATATAGTGCTGTTATCCAAAGCGCTTTACAATAGTTAGCTAATGGTACAACTAACATTTGGAAAGATCATTAAGTGGTCCGCGTACACCCTCAGCAATTTTCAAGTGGTCTGCAAAAAAAAAAGTTTGAGAACCACTGGTCTAGTGGATAGAGTACTGGGACTCAAGAGACATGCGTTCTATTCCCAGCTCTTCTAGTGACCTGCTATGTGTCCTTGGGTAAGTCACGTTTTCTCTGTTTCTTCTCCTATGCTTTATCTCTCTTGTCCATTTAGATTGTAAGCTCTTGGTGGCAAGGACTGTTTCTTACCATATGTGTGTACAGTATATGTATGCACTATGA
The DNA here is from genome assembly GCF_013100865.1 of Trachemys scripta elegans. Classification (NCBI taxonomy): domain Eukaryota; kingdom Metazoa; phylum Chordata; order Testudines; family Emydidae; genus Trachemys; species Trachemys scripta. The sequence goes on along the minus strand of NC_048304.1, from coordinate 107,060,218 downwards.
GGCCCCGATCTTGGATGGAGTCTCCAGTGTTACCCATAATACAGATAATTAATACAATGTCATCTTTTTAGGAAAAGTGGAACTTTTATTAAAGAAGTAATTTAATTTGATTTACCCTATTGTATTTAAATAGAAATATAAGGTTACAATGGGAGGCAGGAGGGAAATTCCTAGAGCGATGACTGGAATCAGTACAGCATTTATTATAAATAACATCAGCATGCAAGTCTAAAAATAGTCTCCCTGATGCTGCGTGTATGACTGATATTAAAAATGACTGATTTAAAAGAAAGTGCTTCATCTCTGTTGCCAACCAAGAAGGTAGGGCTCTAGTATTCTCAGACTTAAATGCTGCCAGTATTTCACGTTAGAATAGTCATAAAGTTAAAGGTTAATAGGCTGTACAAATGACAGAGTTTAAAGGGGAAAAAATGAGGATGGGAAACTCTTTAGCACTTAGGGAACATTTTTAAAATGAAGCTCATCTCTATAATGTAATTTTTCTATATTCCTTCTCACGCTGTTGATCATTATTGAAAATATTTCTATTTGCATAAGTGATTTTTCCTTCACTACCCATCTCCGTTTGCTTTTTGGATGATCATTACTTCCTACAGTACATGATGACTCATAATCCTGCCAACTGACATAACAATCTGCGACCATGAAAATGTAATAGTGCAAAATTAAAATTGTGGCCAGAGAGGGGTGATGAGCAGGGAGATATTGTGAATGGGGGGTGCTTTTATTTAATTGTGACTCATTAAAATTGGTGGGGAGTAAAGGCAAACAGATACATTACAGGTAAATGGAATTTTGTTTAGGTATTTCAGATTGGATCTACCCAGTTAAAGCTTTCCACAGTTGTAGTGATTAGCAAAGGATATTGCAATAATGGCCTTGTTGCAGTCAGGGCCGGCTCCAGGCACCAGCTTAACAAGCAGGTGCTTGGGGTGGCCAAGGGAGGGGGCGGCACCTGCGGCAATTCGGAGGCAGCAGGTCCCTCACTCCCTCTAGGAGCGAAGGACCTGCCGCTGAACTGCCGCCGCCGATCACGGCTTTTTTTTTTCCCCCCCAATTGCCGCCGCCGATCACGATCGCGGCTTTTTTTTTTTTTTTTTTTTTTTTGCGTGGGGCAGCAGAAATGCTGGAGCCGGCCCTGGTTGCAGGTAATTGCATACATGTTGCTGTTCCTAAGCTGTAATATAGTGATGAGATAAATATGACCGGATAAGAGAAATACTTCTAAATGGAGACCATTGTTTGTCACATTTGTTTTTATATTGATAGATGAAAAGGAATTCTTGCTTGTGTCATCATTATTATGTTTGTATAAGCATCATCATGGATGTTTATTATTATGGCAGTGCCCCAGGGGTAACCAAGAGTGGGGTCCCATGGTGCTAGGTGCTGTACAAACACAGAGTAGTAGATGGTCCCTGCCCCAAAGAGCTTACAATTTAAATAGCATTCTGTGTAGACCCTCTATTGTAACTGGTATATATGAGTTGATGGCAATAGTTTTAAAGGCATTTATTGCTGCATTATTGAGATTAAAGTGGAAGAGAAGTATGACTCTGTTTAAAATGCACTATTTGTTGGATGCTATTCCTTTAGGGCCTGATCTAGTGCCCACTGAAGTCAATGGAGTCTTTCCAATCTGGTCCCTAATATATTGGCTACAAGTTTACCAACTTTCCTTTCAGGACTGAATTTTCCAAGAAGCAGTTGCCGCCATCCAGTGCACCTTCAGGCAAACACTACAAGGTGGGATTTACCAAAGGCTTATGAATGGTGAAGGCAGACTGAACATCAAGCCCATTGAGGACGAGTGCAAGATCTGCGCAGGTAGGCTCTGAGCATGTACATTGCACAAGAATTTGTAACAGGAAAGTCAGACTGACCCTTGGTTTTGCTGCCTGCTGCTCCTGTGCCTCACCAGCTGCTCCTTGCACTACCCATTTCCCCTTCCACACCCTTCCCACAAATTTTAGGAAGCCCAAGAGCAGCCCCTACAACGTGCCCTAAAAAAAATGGCAGGAAACAAAGCATGTTGACTAAGTTGAATGTTACTGATTTACTCTTAATTACAGCAGCAGCAACTCAATATATAAAATAAATATTGAAATAAAATAACAAAGCCCTGCCTGATCCTCCTTAGTTCCTGAGCAAAAGGCAAGTAGGGGAAGGGTCATTAATTGATGGTCCAGCCTGGGTCCCCTGCACAGGGATTATTTCATGCTCAGAGACCAGTTCTGTGAGCTGTTCTACACAAACAGAGCCCTATGTCTTCACAGAGCCCCACTGAAATCACATGGGGCTGCACAAGCAGAACAGCTGGCAGGGTCAGGACATTAGTGAATATTTTGCACTTATTCTGTGCACAGAAAAAGGCAAAATTGGAGACTCCTATTAAGCATGTTTTTGGGGTGCAATTATATTGTGTGCAATTATATTGCATTGACCCAAGACTGCATTGGAGTCATCCTTAATGAAGAGGGTAGCACAGAACAATTTTGCCACTATTTCCATTAATTTTAAAGAATAGGCACTTCCCCCTGTTTCTTTATTGCCCTGCCGGCATTCAAGATCTCAGCTTTTACAGCATCACTTTCCTGCCCATTTTAATAAAATTATTTTAAATCGACAGCATAATATTGAAGCTCTTATTTAAAATATATGTGAGCATAATGCTCTAGTATTTTTTTCTTGTAACACCAAATGGAGCACTGTAAAAGTACTTTATCAAGTGACACCAAACGAGCCTACATATCTTAGCTTACATTGCATTCTAGATTTTGGCACCCATTTTTTCTGAGATAAATAAACGCTTATAATCAAAACAGATTACCTTAGGCATTAATTAGGGATGTATCCTGCTATTGCTTGTGCACAAAAATACTGATTCAAAGTCCACTGCGTTAATTGGAAAGACTCCTACTTGCTTCAGGTCCCTAATTCAGATCAGGTCCCTGATTCAGATACTGAGCAGCATTTCTTTTATCTCAAACTGTGAGTCATATACTATTTTGGGGGCAGACTGAGATATCCTAACATTGAGTAGTACATCACTCCACAAGTAACTTCACTGATCTTAGCGGGACTACTTATGGTCTAGGGGTGTGAATAAGGGTATCACAACTGGGTCCTTTGTTCTTTTGTGCACAATTGCTGTTGAGGTCAAAGGAGGTTTTGCTCACAAGTCACAGATAGAATATTCCCTATGATCTGTCAGCCATTAAGCAAGATGGTGGCTTTCTGTCTCTCTAGTCATTTTCAACTGATATTACATTGAATATTTTGGGAGCTATCTCGTGATTCCCCCTTAATTCCCACAGGTGAGCAGTTACCGGTGCATGGGATCCCACTGAAGTTAATAGGATTACTTGTGTAAATAGCTGTTCACCAATGGGAGGAACAGTGGGTTGCTACCTGTTTTTTTTTTTTTTTTGTAATTACTAGTCCTTTACCCATTTTTACAGCCAGATAGAACAATTATAACACTCCAACAATAAATTGCACTTTTCTTTTGAAAAAGAGGCCAGGCCTGAAAGTTGAGTGAAAAGAGTGAGGCCTGTAATTGTTTATTAGCTTCACTTGTGACAATATATCTGGCTTGCATGCCAAGAAAAGTATAAACAAATGGCAAGTTATTGGTTTTTCAATAACAAGATTTAAACCAAGGCAATAAAAAACATATCCTATCTGATAGTATTTATGAAACAGTTAATATTGGCAATACCTTTTCCATCTCCTCAAAGTTACACATATTGTACAAACTTTGATCTATCTCTAAGAAGAACAAAAATACTTGCTGTAGAATATCCAGGGCAGTGAGTCATTCTGTTGGAAAGGGAAACAATGTCCATGTCTTCTTATGAAATTCTCTGATATTAAAATAAACCAAGCTGTAGTTTTCTTGAACTTTGTCTGAAGTATTGGAGGGCACAACTAACACAAAACCTTGTTTTTAGTCTGTAATCTTAGAATGTATACTCAGATGTGACTACTTAATTATTTTCATGTTTGAGAATTTTATAACACCAGAAAATTTCTAATTCTTAGTTTTGACCCAAGGTACAAAAGCATTTTAATTAATTAATTAATGTAATTATCAATGTAATTATGCTCATACAAGCACACAGAAGACCTGATCCTGCAGCCCATGCATACATGTGACTGCCATTGAAGTCAATTACAGTTCTGTGAGTGCAAGTGTTGCAGGATTGGGCCAAAGACAATAAAACATGAAATCACAGACAAAATTCTGGTCTCTCCAGTGCTGATCTCTACTGTCTATCCTGTGCATTAAGTTGGATACCTAACTCACATTTATTCCTTTGAAAGTCTCCCCCGAACTTCCATTGATATTAGTGAAATTTCAGCAGATGGACTTTGTGCAGAACGTAGGAATATAGAATAGAAAACTGCACCAGGAATCTCATCGCTAAAATCTATAGTTTGTTTTGGAGACATTTGCCCTTGTGTATATGTATATCTATGAACTCTTACACAGACAGGCAGGCACACATACAAATTCAGTGGGGCGGATCAGAGACGGAGTGCCTGTGTCGCTGTCCAAAGTGCTGAAAAGAGGGTACGTGCCATTCAGAGTAACTTTTTAAAGGAAGAATGAGATAAATTCTAGGCAAAGGTGGCAACACAATGGGAAGACCAATTTTTCTGTGACTGAAACCATTGTGACTTTGACATCAACTTCAGTGGAGCATGTTTGAGCCCTAAAACATATACATCGGGAATTTCTGGGGCATCTAGGGGCACGTATATTGAAACCTAGTTATTATACACAGTTGCATAGAACCCAGCTGAAGTCAGTTAGCTAGAATAGTCACCTATAAAATGTAAGGTTCAGTCCTGCTCACAAATAGATGTTTTTGTAAACAAGGCCAGACACCTCTCAAGCTTCCTTAGATATGGTTACCACCTGAGCATTGTATTCATAGTTTGCCATCTCTTTATATTTATCTTGTGAAAATTCAAAGCTATCTATCAATAATTTGCTCTCTATCATACTGCCTCAAAGTATTCTGATCAATATAGTATCATTTCAAATCTTATTTACGAATGTGCAGGACATTATCAAATGACATCCAGAAATATTGAGCAGTGTTCTGCAATCCCTGATCATTTTACTTGAATTATAAAATCAGCCTTTGCAACAAAAAGCTCTAACATTCTATAGCTAAACAGTAAGTATCTTATCATCTCTGTTTGATTTCTTCCTAATGAGGATTTTTTGTACAGATGTTCAGTCAATACCTGACCCTAATGTGAAGGAACTGCCCAAAGGCCTTAACTTTCAATTAAATGAACTGACTATGAAGCAGATTCTGCTTTGGTTACTATTTGCAATAAAGCTCATGAGTAAGAAACTAGTGGCAAATATGAAATGTTATATCTGATGATTAAAATGGAAAAGGCATCGGAGATGTCTGAACATTTGCCCTAGATTATTTAAGAGTCGTCTGTATATCCTTCATTCCTTTGCAGCTCTCAAGCATAGCAAAGTTACAAAGCATAATAAGCTCTTCACTATATCTTGATGTGTGCAATGTACTATTTTCCTGATTGAATTATATAAGGAGCAAGGTGATCTGTCTGATTTGCTTAATCCTCCTTGCTCTGCTATAACTTACAGTAAAAGCATTGTGCAAGTCTCTTAGTCTTTCTGGGACTCAGTTTCCCCATCTATAAAATGGGGATAATAACATATTATAAGAATACATATCTGTAGGGTTTTGAGGATGAATTATTTAGCATTTGTACAGGGCTTTGAATATATAATGTGCAATATTGTTCATATTATTTTGTTAATTGTATTCCATTGTAAATAAACTGTAGTGTGTATTAAGCAATAGAGGGTCCTGTGGCACCTTTGAGACTAACAGAAGTATTGGGAGCATAAGCTTTCGTGGGTAAGAACCTCATTTCTTCAGATGCAAGTAGTGTGTATTAGTATCACATTTCATATATATGCTAACTCATAATCATGTCACTTGTTGCCTTTCACAATAGTGAATTAAACTTTAATTCTTCCTGGTTGCTAATATGAACATGTTGTTCAGTCATACACAGTCCCTCTTTATCCATTCTTCCAACATTAGTCATGGATGGTCTTAAACTGAGAAAAACTGGAATATCCATATCTAAGATGGAAAGTCCTTGATTCTGTAACTAGCCTTCTTGTAGCCTCATATGGCTTCTCAGAGAGGAGCAAATTCTAAGCCCAGATCCTAGGCTGCAAAGCTGAGATGGGCATTGGGCACATGCATGCAGATTAACAGGCGTTTCATGGAACCATTGCATGGCTGCTCCATGAAGGTTCCAGCAGTCCCTAATGAAGCTATGTATATGTGTAAATGGAGGATTTCTATAGCAGTGGATCCTCCAGTCTCTCCATGACTCTCCACTGGCCCAGCCATGCCCCATCCCTAAACCCTGCTTGCATAGCCCCACATTCACCTCCCTGAACAGCAGGACCACATTGGTTCCACTGGCAAGAAGCCCTCTGCAGATAATGAGGCAGGAGCAGCATTTGGCCCAGCCTATGAAATATCCATCCTTGTTCAGAGATCCCTGGGAAAGAAGCCTACTGTTGTGATAAGTAGGCATGAGGTGATGAATTAAAGATAGTTTATTTGCCAGTTTAGCTTTAACTTTCCTGGCAGGTGTGGGTTTAAGGCAAGTTGGTGATGTTATTTTAACTGAGTTTATTGTTGGAGAATTTCCAGGGTGTTTTTCATAATGTTCAACTAGAACATACAATTTTTTAAAAAAGTCTTCCACATATATGTACAAAATGTATATAAATGAACACTTCTATAAATACACAGTTAGCAGAGAGGGACAAAATTAGAGGTTTAGAATTTAGTTTTGGAGGAATGGGCTATCTTCCAGGCTCAGTCACAGGCTTCCTAGGTGACCTTGACAATGCATCTCTCTGTGCCTCAGTTATTTTATCTGTAAAATGGGGATATGAATACCTACCTAAAGGGGGATAAGAAGCTTAATTAATTAGGGCTAGATTCTACCCATCCCTGTGTGGGTGTGTAATGGAGGAGGAGACATATAGAACTTCCCTGGCTACGTGTCCTCGTGGAGAACCCAGACATGGGTGAGTGCTTACACTCAGAAGAGTATAAGGACTATGTGATCTTATTACCTCTGCAAAAGGCATGGGAGAGGCTTGGTCCCTTGCTGCACCAGCTAAAAAAGCTAGTAATTATGGGAAAAGACAGAAGAAGGGAATGAACACTGCACTCTATGAAATGAATTCTTCCTGGGCTTCTTGAAATTCCAGGAAACATTGCACCTGCCCGAGGCACAGGGCTTAACATTGCTCCTGTTGGAGCAGCCTTCCTCTGCATAGAAGTATTGTGGCTTAAAAGTATGACAGAGCCCTTTATGTTGGAAAGGCACATTGAGATCATTGGATGGAAGCTGCTATCTATATATGAAATACTAGCACAATTAACTTATGTTGCAAACTACAAGTTATTTTTTGGTTTTACCAACTACAGACCAGGTTTGTTCCTATTCAGAGTCCATTTATCCCAAAATTTCCAGAAGGAGCAGGGTTATCTTAGGATCTTTTCATAAAGTGCAATATTTAGCTGATATCTATAACAGCTCTTGTGGAATTGCCAAGGTCTATGATATAAATCTAATGCGAGAGTCTTTTTAAGAAACTGATTTTTGATTCAATGGACCGTAACAACTTTTAAATCAATGATTATTTAGAAACTCCTAAAACTGCAGATAATTTAGCTGCAGTACGCACATATATTGTCTATTCTGTTCTCACTGAGTTGCACATAAATAATCTATATTTGTCTGGGTCTTGACTATACAGGTGGTTAAGTGTGGATTATACCAATTCTTTTTCCAGTCAGTTCAGTAAAATGTTTGGAAACCACTCTCCCTTGGAAGGGGTTTAAAGGATGCCCGAGAGGTTCTATATCTCTTGTTGACTTCAGTGGAAGCTGAAGGTTCTCAGCAGCTCCTAGAATGTGCTCAACACAGGTCTGGTCCCAATATGCCTAAGAAGTGAACTATTTGTGACAATGTAGAAATTTTCTTCTCCATATTATACCATAACAGATGTTATCATAATCTGTATTGCTTTTTCATCACTTATGTATGTTATTCAGGAGGTTTTGGCTTGGTGTCATAAGCATCGGGCTTGGAATGGAGGGTCTCAAGAACCACAGGTTCCAAAATCAACCTTCTGAAACAAGTGAATTGAGTTATCATGAAATTTACTGCATGTGGGTCATTTGGATGAGACTTTGAGTGGTTAGGTCCTTTCTGTTCTGCATGGATAGCAAAGATCCCATTACAGTTTTCATAAGACCAAGGTTTTGCCCCAGTATCTTTAGCCAACATTTGCTCTTCTTGCAATACAGGGCTGTGAGTTTGCTTCTGATTGTGAAAGATGATGCATACATGTTTAATGGGGCAAAGTGAAGGAAACAACTTTCTATACGTTGTTGATTGGGTAGAGTGCTTGATATAAATTGACTGTAGATTTCATTGGGTTTTAATATCTGGGTTGGTGGTTGCTTATTTTAACAACTTTTACTACTACACAGTATAGTACTGTAAATATAGGAAATAGACTCGTGTCATGCACTCATGGGGAGGGGATAGCTATGCAGGCTTGTGATAAGTTTATGACATAATATCACCTCCTCATACCTGTGCATGCAATATTATGCATAATATGACATGTATATTATATTATACATCATATTGCACAAGGCCATATGACATGCTTACTAATCTGTTTTCCCTGGACTTAGTGTCACACTCCAAACCACAGAGCAGCTTCAGGCGGATGGCATTTTACAATAATAAACCCACCTAGAAATGTTTTCTCCTTCCTTCAAAAATTATCCCATCCTGAAGGCCAACACACGTCAGGTTCAGCCCAGGTTCCATAAACAAAAGTGTCAGAAATGAAAAGGTCTGTTTTCTCACAGCCCCACAAGGCTAGAAATGAGAACTTTATCCTATTTTGAAGGAGAGACTGTTAGCCTGCCAGTGGGTGACATCAGGTCCTGGAAAGGCCTGAGACTTGAGACTTGTACAGTCATTCCATTTGTAGGGATAGAAAGGTTATTTTAGGTCATTTTTGGAGGTGTTTTATATTTACTACTTTTAATTTTTCTCTCCTTCTGAGCCCTTGACATTGTGACTCCTAGTGATGAAGGCACTTGGCTTTATTGATGAAGGGATACAAGAAAAAGTTAAATAACATAAGAATTTAAAACTCTCTAAAGCATTCTTAAAATAGTTTTCTCATACCATCTGTTGTATAAACACAGAACAAATCATAGTGGAGTGGGATGTCCAAAATAACTTACTCCTAGCTTCTTCACTCATGAGTAATGCATCCATCCCAAACTCATGCTGATGAACTCTTTAAACTATTCTACACCATAAACATTCCATTTGAAATTAAAGTTGCTTTCCTTTAGTTTGTAATTGACATTTGATTCCAGTGGGATATTACAAAGGAAGTGATTGAAGAACTGACAAATACAGAAGATTTTGTATATAACTGAATTTTAAAATATACCCTGTGATTTTTAACAATTTGAAATAAATGAATAAGAGATACCATTTGTAATGTTTATATCATAAAACATCCTAGACTTTGGTAGTGGTTTAAAGTGTGCACTGATCCATCTTTGATGTTTAAGGAAGGGGGTTTTGCTGCCAGGATAAAATAAGGGAAGAAGCAGCATTAAAATGTATCTGACGGTGGAAGTATCCATTATAGATGACCGGTGAAGGTTGAATTTAGTCTGCCCATGCTGGAGGAATAATTTATACAGAGACAAACTGTTCTCTGTGTTCCTGGTCCCTTTTTTTCTGACTCTGCACAGGCATGTTGCCACCCACGTAGGCCCCAATTCAACAAAGTACTTAAGCACTGCATTACTATAAGCATGTGTTTAAAGTTAGCAATGTGCTTAAATACCTTGCTATATCAGACTGCTGGGTAGGTGCACTAGATGTTAAATGCAAGTGTGTTCAGGCCTAATCCTAAAACTCTTACTGCAAGGTGTCATGCTTCTGCAGTAAGTAGTCTGTTGCAAGCCCCATGGTTAACAACTCTATTCCTTTGGCAAACAGCACTTTCTCCTGCAAATGCAAAGCTTGTCTGTGCAGAAGACAGTTTGGGGGAACTAACTCCCACAGGAGCTAAGAAGTCTCCAAGTCTAAGGTTACGTCCAGACTACCCGCCGAATTGACTAGACGCGATATATTGATCCCCGAACGCGCTCCCGTCGACGCTGGAACTCCACCAGGGCGAGCGGTGGTAGCGGAGTCGACGGGGGAGCCGGGGCTGTCGATCCCATGCTGTGAGGACCCAAGGTAAGTCGAAATAAGATACGTCGACTTCAGCTAGGCTATTCCCGTAGCTGAAGTTGTGTATCTTACATCGACCCTCCCCCTCCCCCCAGGGTAGACCAGCCCTTTGGTGCACTCTTCCAACTTGCTTTCTCTAATAGAAACATAAAGCAGCATGGGCCCTTTTATAACAAACAAAATAACTTTCAAAATATTCTACTGCACACACACATCCTGGGGAGAGGCTGAAAGAAAGAGCAAACCCTCTGGGACAGGTGTTTATCAACTCACTTAATTCACTCCTTGAAGATGCTCAGATACTATGGTGATGAGAGTGGTACAAGAACCTGAATAGACTAACCCAGAATATCTTGCAGCTGATAATTCTCCAAACATATAAAGTTTGTATGGCTTATAGTACTGCATCATAAAGCAAAGATGATATAACATGTAATCTCAAAAGCACATGGTGCAAATGTGTTCCATGACTCTACAGAAATGTTTCTTTATAAAAATAAAATTGCAAAAAAAAAACCCCCAACCACCCCACAGAAAAAGAGAATGTGTTCGGATAAGATAAACCACCAGATAAAACACTTTGCAGTATAACACAGGGCTATACCTAAAAATAAGCAATTACTCTAAATCACATCAAGTAACTATTGCAAACATCACATTTACACAACTGATTCATGTGTAGATTAGCCAATTAATTTTGAATGGAAACACTAATGAAATAATTATTATGTATTTAAACCACAATGATAGCAATCCAGTTCTAGAAACACAAATTAAATAAACAAAAATAGGTGAGGCATGGAGCTACCCTGATTTACACTGGCTGATGATGGGACCCCCTGTGCCCCTATCCTGTTGTGATGGATATAAAAATAATAACTGTGTGTTCCCTTAGCCTGATAACAAAAGAGACCTGAAATGGGAAAGAAAAAAAGGCTGGAGTTGTATGGGGGTTTTGTTGTTGTTGTTTTGTTTTGTTTTTTGGCTTCTTTATGATATATAAAAGAGGACTGCAAGATCAAGATTTCTTTCAGCAACAACAGAGAAGTCTGTCCCCCTGCTTTTTACATTAGCAATTCAGGTCTCATCTACCCTGGAAGACTCCATGGACAACTGGAGAACTAGTAAAATTATGTCCTTTTAATACAGCCTGTTAAAACACTCTTTTGGTTGGGGAGATTTAAAACCTGTTTAACTCAAACACTGAGGGAAGAGGGAGCCTTTGTTAAGGATTTAGCATCTCAAACCTTTCAATTAAGAGCAGAGAGAGTACCCAATCCACATTTCTAGTCATCTGAGACCTACAGCAACACAGGCGCGATCAGATTTGATTTCTAAAGTGAAAAGCAAGCAGAAGGGGGAAAACACCCCACTTTCCAGGCCTCCTTCCCAAAGAAGCAAAAAAAGGGCAGAAGCCTGTGTCGTCATCCGCCCTCCCCTTTTGCAGGCTGCCTTTAAGTGACAAAGATGCCTATGTGCACAGAAGATGCTCATAAACTACTAAGGCCAATTGCTGGTATCCCTTCCCCTCTCCTTCCACAGATGTGCCTCTCGGCTTAGTCATTTCTGTATCTACCTTGGGACTTTTTCTGAATTCAGTCATTTCTTTGCAGGACTTTGTAACTATAGGGGCCAAAATATATAGGTGACCAAGAAATGTAATATACATTTTCATTGGGGACTTCATTATTTCCAGTCTAATGAATGAGGTAGCCATTCAGATACTACTGCGATGGGTGACAGTGCAAACCCCTAAATTGGATATTTAAATTTGTCTCTAGTTCTATCCCTATCATGATTGTTACAAGCACATAACTCAGCAATACCTGAACAGCATTTATTGCAACATGCTGTATGAGCAATTCCCATTCTGTTCTATCACTCATCATGGTCTGAAAAAAAGTTACATAAATGGAAGAATATCTGTTTGAGATTGTAGCTGTAGCAGATGAAAATATTACATTGCTGGATCAGTGTAATCCATTGGTGGGTTTATAGACCCCAAATTTTCCAGGGAGTGACATAAATCCTCAGAATGTCCCTAACTGCAAGAGTTTGTTTAAAAACTCACATTGCTGGACAGCTCCTTGTTGTCTAAGGAAAGTTGTACCTGTTTGTTCCATGTACTTTCAATCAGAGCTAGATTCAGAATGAGCCAGATTAGTTTTTAAAATGAAAGGAACGAGGGAAGGAAACTTTACAATTTGGAGTAATTGAATTGTTTAAAGACAGATCTTCCCCTCACCCCCTTCCATTCCATTCTTGAATCTACAGCTGAAAATTTGATTTTCCTCTTGTTATATGCCAGATCAGATGTTCATTATAGGTACTCACATTTATTTCAGATTTTCAGAATTATACTTGGTTTAAATGGGTGGGATACTTCGTATTTATTTTTTTCTTCAGAATGTTAATCCAGATTTTGGATTCAATTGTGAATTGAGAACTATGTCAGATTACCAGTCTAAAGCCCAGTGGGTGGATTTACCCATAACCACATGTGTAATTCTTTCAGAGGCAGCTTGGGCAACATCGATACTATTCTGTACTTAATAAATCTTTCAAGTATAATGGAAGATTCAGGGCCCAGAATCTGGTCCCAATGGTTGGATGGCTCAGACCATAAGCAGCCATGTGCCCTACCTCTTGATGAAGTCAAGTGGCAAGTCTCTCCCACTGCTTTGTTCAGCTGCCTGACACATCCCAAAACCCAGCACCTGCTTATCTCTATTTGGTAATCTGTTCTCATGCACCCATCATCATGGCATCTAGGTGCTCTGAGACAAGACTGTGGTTCACTGTGGGGGCTGCTTGGCAGCCTACAAACTAGACAGTTGCTGTGTTCTGATACCCATGCTGGGAAAAGACAGACAAAGAAAAACCCAGTGCATGCTGCCTGCCCGTGAGCGTAGAGACAGCCTGGCCTTTAAGTGTAGTAGGTAGTCGGCCCTACGTAAGATTGACATCTCCTTTATGATAAACAAAGCTGATAGAGAATTTGAGTTAGTTCTTTTCAAAATGGAATATGTTTTTCCCTTATTAATCTTGTTCCACATTCTGACTGTACAACATGTTTTGTCTACATTGTATTTCCCATTCACAGTTTATGCCTATACTTTGCATATATATATATATATCCCTCTACATATTCCCCCTTCAACCTGCCTGTTCTATATACATGCGGTTCTCCCTGCATATTCTTCCCTTCAACCTACCACTTCTGTGTGTATGGATATTCCCTATTTAGTCCTTTTTAATCTGCTTTCACACAATATTGGCATGAAAGAACTAGAAACTGTTTTCCCCCTGCAATACAGCCTGTATTTTCTGTCTCTCCCTCACTCCCTGTTCTCAGTTAGAAATCACTGATGACCACGTATTGTTAAGGCTTTTCAAAGGACTCGTGCGAAAATACGCGCACTACTTGATGCAAAACCGTCACATCTTCAGATTAAAGGCCCGTTTTAGCTCCCGGCACATCCTATTCCTAATTCTCATTCTGCTGTGTCGTTGCAGGCTTGGCACTCCGTCCGTGAGGCCTATTCTGACAGCATGAAATAACGTTTACAAGACGACTCGTGTTAGGAACAAAGCCCAGAAATTGCAATGCCTCTGAACACAGCTCGCCCCGTTCAACCAGACATATTTTATAAAGAGGGGCCAATTCAATGCGACTGAAGGCGGGACCGTAACTGTCTGGATCTCTGCACTTTCTTCCTTCTGATCCAATTCACGACGTTAAAATCAATGTTCCCCGAGTACAGTGCTGTTCTAGCTGAGGTCTTTTCTAAACTCTCAGTTTCAATGAGCTAGTCGTATGCTGATGCAATTCTCCTGTTCCCTGTACACAAAACTTGTGCTGGTTTTACAAATATAGAAATAAGATGGATCTTGGAGAAGGATATTTTCCCCCTTAGAGCCTTGTAAAAGAGCTACTGATTTGCTTCAGTTCTGTTTCTCATACGGGAGTTGCTACCGAAATATGGGGAATTCCAACAGAGGGCGCTGTGCGCTTTAGTTTTGTACTAGAGAGAGATGAAGCCGGACTGGGACAGTAATACAAGGGGTTTTTTTTGTTTGTTTTGTTTTTAGTGTTTTCCACAATAGCCGAAGTGCTTGAAATATCATTTAAAGCGAGAGAATTAGGTCCGGAGTGACTGGGACGCTGAGGTAATGTGTACAGACAACTTGCACCTTTTCTCTTTCTTCCGATCAGTTCTCCCAAGAAGAGCCCATACCAATGTTAAAGTTTGACAATCAGGATGACATCATAGAATGAAGCTTTGGAAATAGGTGACCAGACATTATCTTCTGCAAAGACCCTGAGAAATAAACTGGTTAATCTAAAAGGGAAGTATATACAAAAATAGAGGTGTCCTGACATGTATTTTTAATGCCTACATTTCTTAGATTTATTACATCAACTATCCTTGTGTGGGCAAAATACCAACCTGTCCAGTAATTCCCTGCCCCAGATTCTGAGTCTGTAAGGATAAAGTCTTCTTTACTAAAAGCATCAAAGGTACAACTTTTTCTGGTGGACTAGCGCTGAATGCATCTAACGCGTGGAATCAGTGATGTATTTATTCTGAAAAACGTCACTATACACAGATCATGCTTTTATTCTTTTATTTCAGGACAGAAGATTACAAAATAACGTGACGTCAGTATTTTGAAATCGAATGGACATGTGAGGCAAAGTTTGTTGGAGTTTCTCAGAATAAGCATAGCATCATTGATTCCAAGGTACAGAATCGTATTTTAAAAAGCATATGCTTTCTAATTGCAGGAAAGATTATTGCAATATGATTTATATGAATATTGGCTGTGTGTATTCATAAAACCTACATATCCGTATAATATCGAGACAGATATTCCTGTAGCGGAAACTACGTTTAAATTTATAACATTTAAATATAGTTTCCCCTTCAGGACACAAGCTAGAATGTAACTGAGATTCATGGAAATCCACAGAAAACTATGCTCAGAAAATACCTGAACGCAACATAAAATGGGTTTCTTTTAAATAGTGTTATTTTAACAGAAGTTTTTTTATAGGAAATGAAGCCAGCAAATTTTGTAAACTTAAAAATCCCACTCCATATTACCCGTTCATATAAAAAAATTACAATGCAGTTCAACTAGTCTTAATTTTTAAAAAGTTCCAGTCGTAGATTCCAAGTCGAACAGAAAGGTAGCAAAGTGGGAAAAGAAAAGAACTCGTACACGTAAACCGTGGGGTTTATTTCGGATTCTGCCAGATGACCTTTCTTATCTATTTGTTGCCATTTCCACTTGAACTATTTAAGTAGTGACAAATAATGTTCGACTCTGCAAGTTAGAAGCTATTGCATATTGTGCAAAATGTGAAGTGAAGCGTTAATAAAAAACTATGCTTTTGGCGTGTAAACCGCAACCTTAAATATCTGCAAACACAAGAAGCGATCTTCCAAAAAAGTGCGGGCCGTGTGAACGTTGCTAGTTTCCCCCCATTGTAAAAAATAAATTGTGAACAATAGCCTAGTTCTTAACATTGACAATAAGTTTGTTACAGCGCTACCTGTCCCAAACTCTGTTGTGTTCTACTTTAGAACATATGTGTGGCTAGGAAATATTCGTAAGGGGAAAACTGTAGCTTCTGCTATTAAACTGATAATCATCTGTAAATAAGACCCTTGAAGTGGAAGTATATAATCCAGGTAATACCTTAATAGAAATATCTGTTAAAGGTTTTTTTTATTGAATAAAACCAAACTACACTTTACAAATTACCAGTATTAAAAACGACAGACTTTTCAGCCTCCCTCATTGTTAGCACTATATGTAACATGTTGCTGTGCGCAGTATCTCTCTCTCTCTCTCTCTCTCTCTCTCTATCTATCTAATCAGCTGTATAAATGATATAATATAGTTAATAGAATAAGTGTCATAGCTCTATAACAGACGTATATCCAATACTTTTTCTGAAAGCAGGTTTTTTGTTAACCTAAAGACAAAGTTATGATCTATTGATAAAGGTCAATTTGTCAATGTATTATGGGTGAGTCGAGGACACCATTTTAAAATTCGTGTGTACACAGTTGGGTGGAAACGCACAAAGATCCCCAGTCCATGTAACGGTGAACCACCTTCTTGTGAGACTTTTAGGACCGGGATCTGCTCGGCTCCTGGACGTATGTTGGAGACGCGGGTCAGCTATCCATTTGAGAGTGATACATTTATGGGAGACCAGCCCGTCTAGATTGTTGTTTGGATTCATGTTTAATCTTCCTTCTGCCTTGGTTCTTCTGATTATCTCCATAAGGGAATGACCACGAACTGCCCCGGGCGATCCGTGGCTCTCTCCCCAGTCTTGGGGGTGGTTGTAGGAGGAGACAATGCATAGCTGAGCCTCTTCCCCTCCTCCCCCAACCTCCCCCACATTCTACCCGCACTAGCTGCGTTTTCCAAGGATCTCCAAGCCATGGGGACCTGTGCAGCTGGGGAGGAGAAGGGAGGGAGGGGGAGAGAAAGGAGGAAGTGTGAGGGGGTGGTTTGTGGCATGAGCAGTGAGATCTGTGTCATTTGCCTCCTGCACGTCTAGTGGTGCTTTAGCAGAGCCAATATCCTTTTGTGCTAATAGCCCTGTCCTCATTTGCTGCCTAATTGGACTATATAAAGCCAATAACAGGCGAGCTCTTATAGCCTGAAGCCAAAGCACCAAGTCTAAAGGGGGGCTGGGGGGAGGCTGCCATCGCTGCTGCTGCTCCTGCTGCATGGGGCTGGGGCTGCGCGGAGCCCTCTCCTTTGGCTGCTGCCTAATCCCATTTGCCATTGTGCGTGCCCAATCGCCGTATACGCCCTGCATTTAACTTGGATGACATTTTGATTTCATCATTAGCATCAGGCGCCAGATTGACGCAGCAGCGGCAGCCGGGCTCTGGTCCTCCTCCCCGCAGCAGCCCTCGGTCCCGGGCTCTGTGGGTCTGAGTGTCCCGCGGCTGAGCAGCCCCCCTATGCACGGAGGCGCTGCCTCCTGTCCTCGCCCAGCCGCCCGCCCCACCCCCGCCCGGATTGGGTGCCCAGCGCCTGGGCGGCTGCCGCTGCCGCTCGAGTATAGTTAGAGGGTGGTTTATGGTCTGAGCCGCCGCTGCCCTGCCAGGGACCGGGAGGAGGATGCCTGAGACTGGACAGGAGACCCCCAGCAGCCAGCCGCCGCCGCAACCCAAGGAGTCGCCTTTTTCCATCAAGAACCTGCTCAACGGCGACCACCACAAGGCGCCTCCCAAGCAGCCCCGAGCGCTCTTCGCCCCGGCCACCAAGGGGGCTCTGGATGGAGCCGGCTTTGCCCTCTCCCAGGTGGGCGATCTCGCCTTCCCCCGCTTTGAGATCCCGGCTCAGAGGTTTGCCCTGCAAGCGCACTACTTAGAGCGGTCCCCAGCCTCCTGGTGGTACCCGTACACCTTGACCGCCGCGGGAGGCCATCTGCCCAGGCCAGAAGGTACTGAGTGAATCTGTGTGTCTATGTGTCTGTCTGTCTGTCTCACTCTGCAGGCACGGATCAGAGATGCCCAGCTGGGCTTCTCATCTCCTGGGGCAGGAGCGAGGGCTCGCTCTCCCCACGCGGTTACCCCTGAGAACAGGATGATTTGGTAACTGCTTTCGCGGCATCGTTAAGTGGCCCCCAGCAGGCTCCTTTCTGGGGGGAGGTGAAGGTGCCAGTGAGGCCCCGTGGTGAGCAGGGAGCAGCAGCTCTCTCTTCCTTGCCCTTTGTTGCTTAAGTTTGGGGGGAGGCTGGTTCCAGGGCCTGGGTGAGTTTGCGGATGGTGATAAAGGTGCGGTGTGTTTTTGGGTTTCTTTAGCTGCAGAGAAATCTCTCCTGCGAGACTCCTCCCCGGCCTCGGGCACGGACAGAGACTCCCCGGAGCCCCTGCTCAAGGCTGAGCCGGACCACAAGGAGCTTGACTCGAAAAGCCCCGACGAGATCATTCTGGAGGAGAGTGACTCGGAGGAGGTGAAGAAGGAGGAGAACGGGGAGGACTGGAAAGCCAGGGAAGACAGCCCGGAGAAAAAGCCCTGCCGAAAGAAGAAGACCCGCACGGTCTTCTCCCGGAGCCAGGTGTTCCAGCTGGAGTCCACCTTTGACATGAAGAGGTACCTGAGCAGCTCGGAGCGGGCCGGGTTGGCAGCATCTCTGCACCTGACAGAGACCCAGGTCAAGATCTGGTTTCAGAACAGAAGAAACAAGTGGAAAAGGCAGCTGGCCGCAGAGCTGGAGGCTGCCAATCTCAGCCACGCTGCCGCCCAGAGAATAGTGCGGGTGCCTATCCTGTACCATGAGAACTCCACCGCCGAGAACGGCACCTCGGCTGCCAACGTGCCCGTCAGCCAGCCCCTCTTAACATTCCCTCACCCCGTCTACTACTCCCACCCTGTAGTCACATCAGTACCACTCCTGCGACCCGTCTGAGAACTGACCCCATTCAGCTTTCTGGTGCGCCAGTGGGGAGGGGGTGGCTTAAAAAAATAAATCACCAAACCTCTAGGTCAGGAGAGAGGCCCGAGGAAACGGAGCAGCTGTAAATGATCAGTAATTTTGTAAGTACTCCAATGATTTGTGCAATTCATCAAGCGAATATTTGATGCTCTTTTTTTAATGGGTGGTTGTTAGGAGACAGGGGGGGACCCTAAAAATAAAACCAGAGTTGAAGTGGAAACTTGTAGAGAACACTAGAATTGTTACATCTTTTGTAAACGTGAACAAAATATTGCGCTGATCTTTGTGGCTTTAGTTTTATTTTTGTAAACAACAGTCAATAAATGATCACGGTTTACTCCTCCATGTTTGCCAAATGCTAACGGAAAATGGAAGTTCTGTTCCTTCCCTTCTTTCTCAAACTTGTTAATCCTCGTGGTTCTGTTACAACTCAAAGACTCCACCAACCGTGGCTTTTAATTTAACCAGACGTTTGTACAAATTTGCCTGGTCGCTTTTCCATGTTTTGTATCGTTAGGTTTCTGTGATGGGACTTTATAACTCGAAAGAAATACAGCCAAAAAGAAAATGCTTAATTATATACACACTTTGGGTGAGCCTTATTTATTATCATTTGTTTAGATTTTAAAACAATCGATTGTGGATTATTATTATCCTTGGGTTTTTTCCCCCTTTCTTTCAAATGATATTTCAGCATTAAAAAAACCTGTACCCTTTTGTTTTCTTTTGTAAAACAAACACACAAACAAAAAACTATTGTACTTTTGAACTGTGCAATATTGTACGACAATTCTTAAAGCACTGCTTTTATTTTAATGGCGATAAAAGGTTTTTTTTTTCATTGTATAATTGCGTTCCTTTATGTAGTTAAAAGGAAGGAAGGAAAGTGAAAAGAGAGGGATAGGAGGGGGAATGAACACTCGTCCTGCTAAAATAAATAAATAAAGAAAAGAGGTTCAGTGTGCTGAGCGCTTTAAGTGAAGGACAATCAATCTTTGAAAAATGTTAACTTATTTGCTATTATGTACAGTTTTCTTGTAGAGTCCATGGGGTGTGTGGATTTTAATAGACTGAAATCAAGTGCTGTGTGGACACCTCCATTCTCTCTGTCTTTCCTGCTGTCTGCTCACCTGTTGTAGGACAATTGTTTACTATCATCCCAAGGTGGTTTTTTGGTTTGTTTTTGTTGCCTCTCTAGTTCTGCCAGGAATCGGTCCTCTTTTTAAAACAACCAGTACTGTTATAACTGAATGTTGTGGTGGAAAAATAAATAAAACCCGTTCCTTATCATTTTTAAGTGTGGCTTTGGAAAATGAGACAGAACAGGTGTCTTTCAAACCTTCCCCATTTCCTCCTATTGTTAGACGCACACACACACTCCCTCCCACTGGCTCTCATTCCAGGAACTGGTGAGACAGAGGGCGCATTGTTCTACTAAATGAATAACCACTTTGCTTACTCCCGTGTTGTTATCACGGGGAGGGGTTTTCGAATTTAGCTTTTATACAAATATTGTCAGGCTCCGGGCTGCCTGCGCTATGAGCGGTCTGCCGCTGTTTATTGGCCTTGTAGGCGTATGGTAGATGGCAGGGTACCTCCAGGGGTCATAAAGCTTCCTAGAAAACAGAAGCGTGCCAGCTGCACCCGCTCCCTCTTTAACTTCAGCCCGGCAAGGTATGTTTCTGGCAGAGATGATGTATGTGACTGCTGGAACTGGAGGGGTTTTTTGGAAACGTCATTCGAATCGAAGGGAGCTGCCCAGCAACACCTCCAGGGCCGGTTCCTTGGTGTTGAAATAATAATCAGAGAGCGGGACAATTCATAGCTAACACACACACCCCCACACAAACCCCCGCAGAGGACAGTTCTCTACCAAGGGCCAGCCTGGGAGGCTTTGGTGCTTTTGACAAACATCCTGGGTCGCGGGACTAGATGAAAAGTTTCCCAGGTGGAATCAAAGCAGAGCGTTGCCCAGTGGCGGATACTCTGTTCCCCTGAGGGGTTTCACACAGGGCAGGGAATTGTGGCTGGGGCGGCTGCGAGAGAGCCCCCTTGCCCATGCGGTGACACTCCGCCGCCAGCCCTCCCCGCCTGGCTCCCACCTCCCTGGACATGGAGCCCCCTCAAGGCGCCCAGGAGAGAAACTTGCGCTTTATTCTTGGCTTCTCCGAAACACTGGAGGCCAGACGCGCGCGCACTCCGCCTGGCTCAGCAGCACCTGCCCCCAGAATTGCTGCGTGGGGTGACTCTTGCAGCTGCAATGGTTGTAGCACGGGGAGCATCCCCCCACCCCCTACCCCGGAGGTTATCAGCGAGGGGGTGTCAGCCTGTGGCAGGCAGCGGCAGCAGCAACCCGGGTGCTCGGTCGGGCAGCTTTCCTCTGCAAGCCGTGCTGATCCGCTCAAACTTCCGGCTTCAGCCACGCAGCCTTGCCGCGCATCCCAACTTCAGCACCGCTGCTCGGGGGCTGCTCGGGGCTTTAGCCCGTTTGCCTTGGAGCAGGCCCTGCACTCGTTCCAGAGCAGAACTTCTCAGCCTATTCCCTAGAGAGCAAAGCGAGCAGCTGCGAAAGCCAGAGCGTCCCTTCCCCGGGGCCAAGTGCTAGGGGGCAGCCATCCCTGGCGCTGGGGCACTGCCTCTCTGAAATCCTCTGCTGTCAGCAAGTTCTGCTTGTATTCAGCCTATCAGTGCTTCCTCTGGAGAAGGTCACGTTTGAAGTTCACTCCTGAGAAACGGCCCCAAATGTTTCTCTTGAGGATTTTGCTTCATCTCCTGCGCTCGGTTGGCACCGCGTGCATCGTTATTATTATTATTAGTTCAGATTGGAGAGATAGGATCGTTTCCCGTTTATAGAAAACTGCCCCGAATCAATGTGTGTGTACAGTTAGGGCAGGATTTCGCAAAAGCCCCATTGAAAAGAGATAGTCGTTCATTTTCTTTGCGTTTGGGAGCAAAAGCCTGGCATGTGTCTTGAATGAAAAATAAACAGAAATTCTCAGTCAAAATATGCTGTTCCGTGTGTCACCTACAAACAAAGTGATGCCTTTTGCTGTTTGCAATACTAACTTTGGGGCAAGTCACTAGCAGCCCATTAAAAAGCATGTTGTAATAGCAAATACATCTTGGGATTTTACAGCGCGATGGCACGATGTTATCAAACGCCAAGAAATACTTTATTTGTGGTCAGTGCCTAGAAAACGGTTATTGACTGACCCAGTTTTCCCAAGTCGAGAAATGACTAGTTTGTTGCAAACACAGGTCGTCCTCTGTATTTCTTTTATCTCTTCAGATCCTACACCTGCTGCGTCCATCACCACTCCAGTGGAAGCGTCACCGTGGAGTTCATACGAATATAATTGCAGCAATAAAATGACAGTCCTTGTCTAGCATGCACCAAAGCATCAAACAAGAAGGAATGAGTTTAGAAATCCACAGGCCAAAACTCCTGAACAAAAAAATGTAAAAGGGGACGACAGGTGCAGGTACATACCACTGTCTTTGCTTGCACCTTGTGGTTTAACAAGTTCCAGTTATAATCAAAAAACATTTTTCCTTTACATTTTATACTTTAAATAAACCTTCCATTGAGTGAGATTCGCAATAACGTGCCAACACCTCATCTTTCAGGCGAGCAGCTTTGTCCTTTCATCGGAGCCCATTAACCAGATTAACCCGGCTCTGGGAGGATCTTCTGGTGTGGTTAGAACATGCTGAGAGTTTAATATTCGGCCTTTGGAAATTCACACCACAATCTTTTAAAACTAACTTCTACTCATAAATTACATTTACTCCAACGTTAAGGGAAGCGATTACTTTAATCGCTCTTCCGATTGATCAAAAAAGATTCCTCTAAGTAACTTTTCCTGGTGGTTTTGAATAGTTGACAACGCTCTAGTAAAGTCCTACACTGATCTGTAAAATCTGCAA